>NW_010109873.1:0-19601 GCF_000699245.1 Pterocles gutturalis
CCTCGCTGTCTCCCCCGACCTGGTCCCTCCCAGTAGTCAGGTTTTGTTCTGCATGGTAAAAACACCTCTGAACTCTGTGAAAGGAGCAAACAGTGTCACTGTGACAATCGTTAGATTAAGATTTCAGAGGAAAGCTTGCATTCAGTAATTCTCACTGCACCCTGGACAACAACATGTACAGGCATTTACTTTTAAAAATAATTTAGTGTAATATCACCAGTCTTTAACAGGAGCACAGATAGATGAGAAACATACACTTTTTCCACCCAAGTCTGAGGAATCCCCTTGTGTATATCAAATGAGGTTAAAATGCAGCAGAGATCTCAGTTTCAAGATTGTATTTTAATATCATATGATAAAACAAAAAAATCCAATATTGCCAATATACATCACAGCTGCATAATGAACTAAAATATAAAAAGGATTAAGATGATGCAAAACATGAAAATGAAATCTAGAAGAATACCAATTTTTGAACTAATTGTCTTTACAGTTATGGAAAGGATTCAAATCTCTAAACTGTTTTGTTTGGTTGCTTTGGGGGGTTTTTTTGTGTCCTAGAGAACAGTGCTATTTCACATGCACATCCAGACCTTTGTCAGATACAGTAAGAACAATTCCTGGTGATGCATGTTTTTATCTGGTTAGATTGTAAAATGTTATTTTATTGTTTATACAAAACCATGGATAAATGCTAAATAAAGTTTGATCCCACTGTAGTGGGCGCTACGCAATGAGCAACCTTACGGGTGCCAAAACAGTTTATAGATGAAGGTCCTGAACGCACTTTCTGTCATGACAGTGTCCCTTGCTACACCTTTCAAGTTAAAGACCTACAGAACATAGCATAGCATGTAGGTAAAATAAAAGTGACCTGAATAAGAAATTAATTACCAATTACAACTGTTTGTTTTTTTTTTTTTCTTTTTCACAGACTATTAGTGCAGAGTTAATATCAACTGCCATGGCAATCACAACCGATACCACCCTGGATGTTGATTTTCAAATGCCTATTTTTCCATTACAGAATCGTGAGCACGTATATGTATACATCATGTACACTGGGTGTTCATACGTGTATGCATGTAATATTAGAGATTTGTGTCATCGTGTCAGAACTCGTAGAAAAAATGTCAAATTAGAGGTCACATAGACATATTCTACTGTTGGTGTGCCAGAGAAAAACAGAAGTTTTCATCTGAGATGAGTAAGTACAAAAGGACAACACGGGCTAGTGAATCTGCCAGACAACATTTTAATCAGAATTTAATAACAGGGGAAAATGCTGATAATAAAATAAGGCTTTCCTCAACTCTCCATTTTTTATAACAGTCCTATGCTAATCGAAAAGATGCAAGCAGGCAAAGAAGAAAAAAGAAATTTATAGGTGATAGTAATTTATGACCATGTGCTAAGAATAGACATACTCATTAACACTGTGCATAAAAAATCAGACTACATTACTGAGAATCACATTCAATGCTTTTTGCACAAGAAAAGGAAAAGAATCTAGCCAGAAGTAAGTAAAGATTGTAATCCTAAAACTGGAAGATCAGATTCTCTTATGCATTCTTCTAAATCCACAATAAAATCTCATATAAAAAAGCATTAGTTCAGAATCTGAACAAAGCATCAACAGAGGGACTGTTAATAGTAAGCATCAATCACTTGTTGAAAGGAACATAGCTGTTCAATAACAATGAAAACAATGACGGATGGCAGAAGTCCAGATATCAAACAATTGGATATCAAACCCCTAAACAGGCTAAGTGCCTAAACCTGGTTCCATAGAAGTCCAGGAAAGGTTTGCTACTTATTGCAAAGAATGCGGGATTTGATCATGGCTGTATCTGATCCCATAGGTTCTGATGGATGATATTCTGAACATAAGGTAGAAGCTGGTGAGGAAGATAAAAAAGGCTAATGTATGTGCTAATCAGGATTAAATATGAGTTTATCAGGAATACATTTCCTCAGCGGTTCATCCTGGCACAATGCTGGTAGAGACAGTGGCTGCAATTCAACCAACTGTTCATATGTTCCAGCAGGTGCACAGGAGGCATAGAAAGAAACTTGGAAATGGCTGAAGAACTGGAAATTTTTGCCTTGTGCTCAGAAACATTTAGCAATCACTCCATATATTTATCAAAAAGATAGTTCAAGAATGACTTGACATCGAGTACATGCTTCAGGAAAGTAACTTAATAAAGCATGTGAGCAGATGGATGCAGTAAAAAATCCAGTATTTGAATGCTGATATTAATCATACTCAGATTAGAAATAAAGTGTATCTCTTTTTGTTGTTATTGTTTTAGCAGTGTGTTATTAACCATGGCAATCACATGCTGAGGGTTGTAATGAATTCCTCAGAACTGGAAAATGCTCAGTTAAAATCAGATTTTTTTCTAAAAATCCTCATTGAAAAAGTTGAATTCTGAGGAGACTCTCAGCAAGAGCTCAGACCCTTCTGACCTTATATGCCATCAATATTTGGTTTTTATATTCATAATTATTTTCATCATTTTTTCATTAGAAAAAATTCTTAAATTATTCAGGCATTGTAGGATGCAAAAATGGTGTACCAATGTATGAATCCTTTGATTCCATGGCTGGTCAAGAAATTCTTCCCTTCAAAACAAATTGTTGTCTTTGAATATTTGGAATCTGCAGAACTTTTGCAAATACCAGTAAGTGTAAATAAAGAGGAAATACAAATTCAAGTTTCAAGTTCCAAATCATTCTTAAATTTTTTAGTCCCGTATGTTCATTCTGGATCTCAAGAGTCTTTTAAAAACTAAAAACGACACCCTGATCTCCCATGCTCATTCTGCTTCCCCTTCTGATTAGCAAACACATACTGTTCCCGTTAACAGCGCTTATACCCAGGGATGACATGCACTAAGGAACAGCTTATGCTACCTTCTAGTCTGTGATTCTGGTGGTGAAAAAAGCAGCATCACTACCCTGTGGTATCACTAATGGAAAATGCTCTGACAGTACAGTTTGTTAGCTTAGCTAACAATTGTGACAAATTTATTGTGAATTGGGATTTACTATATTTATCTGAGCTACTTGCATTCTTGCTATTTACAATGGTTGTTACATTTATTTTGCCAATAAAATAAATTAGGTATGTGCTGAACTATCTGTGGGCGTGGAAAATCTGCTATAGATTACTTCATTTTTTTCCACTGAGATTACAGCAAATTACATTATTAAGGCTCTGGGGGGGGGAAAAAAAAAAAAAAAAAAAAAAAGGAACACTTTCAGATTAGACTGTGCATGCTAAATTCATTATCCTTACTAGCAATATCTTCCATTTTCTTCCAATAATATAAAAAACTTCCATTGCTTTGTCTCAGTCGCAAGGAATACAGTTCTTATTTCTGTCCTAATTTCTTCCTGTCCACCCCCCACCTCTCATTTTCCTTGCTGTCTCCTTCCTTGCCTGATTTCCATCTGGTTTGCCAAAGCATTGCCATCAGAATCTCCTTTTTTGTCTCCTGTTATCTTGATTTTACCATCCCCACTCATCTTGCAGAGCACAGCTAATTCAAATGTGTGGGTTTTTTACTTTAGACTGTCACAGCCAGCCTTGATCCTCTCTCTTTTCATCTGTCACCTCTCCCATCTGTTCCACGAGCAATGCCAGCCTTGACTCCAGCATTGTTTTTTGTTCTCATCATGTTCTTATTCCTTTTTCCATGCCACCATCTATGTTTGAATTGTGAACCCTACATCCATTTCTCAGATCAGTTCTTAATCATTGAAGTCCTTCTTTAGCCTTACATCTTTTCTGTCACCTGTGGAGAAATGTGTCACTCATCATTCATGATGAAGAGCCCTTTGCAGATGATGAAGGCTTCGGCTTTCTTATACTGGTGGATGGTGCTCTGCTGAGGTATGGTACTTGTCAAATCACCTCTCACCTCAGTTCCCTGCATTCATAAACAACACACTAAAATGTTAAAAGTCAAATATAGTCTGACAAGAATGTTATAGTCCACTCCCTATTGACATACCTGCAGTACACTGTCACTGTTATTCATTCTCCGATTTCTACTCACTTGTGACTTGGGCCTTTTTTCTGTACAACAGAAGCAATTTCCTGAAAACAAGCTGTTTTCTCCCTCAGCAATCACAGCACCACGCGGTGATCTTGCATCTTCAGAATCCCAAGCGATGACACTGAGGACCAGCTCCGGATCCACAAATTACAGGCAGATTGAAAGCCAGGGCCAGTACGTGTCAATGATAATAAAACCCTTGTGTATGCTTGCTTAAACATTCCTTATGTCTGCACTTAACTTTATGAATAGTAGGAAGTTGTTTCTGTCATCATAGTGTGTGAGTTGAGATAGTGTTTTGAACAAGGATACTGGACAAATACCAGCCCCAGGGAAATGGACCGTGTAATGATCATTCTTGGCATGGAGAGGGCACGTTCTCAGTTTAATGTTTCATTCATAAAAGCTATCTATAAAATATATGCCTACTCTGCCTACCTTAGAAACCTGGAGAAATCAGCTGATCTTTTCCAAATTTGAAACTGTTGCAAATCTAGTGTCTTGACAAGGTCAAAGAGTGTCAGAGAAGTGACTTATTTTTGTATCCCAACAAGGTAAAATTAGTTAATGAACACTGAACTCCCATAGCAAAGGGAAGTTCTGACAGCAGTATCGCACTGCTAGTCAATACTGTCACTCCTTTTACAGCCTCGCACAGGATTCAGGGTAGCGTTCACATAAGCTTTGTAAGGATGCTTTCCACCACAGCAGAACTAATGAACCCCTAACTTCTTGCTAAACTCCTCCATCCAAGTAAGACAGCTTCTCATAATATCCCACAGTGCAGGAGTGCATCTCTCCTACTTCTCTTGTCTGAAACGATAGCTGTGTGATCTCCTTCACATCCATTACACAAGGCTCCGAGGCCAAGAGCTCTTTGAACAAGCAGGGAAGCTGCAACGACAATGCTGCGTTAACCCTGCTTTTGGCCTGGAGACCAAACTGGTCTCCCAGGGGAGGGAGGAAGGGCCGTGTGTCACCTCCATCCCTCGGGGCTGAGACGGCCAGTTCGGGGCTGCTCAGTAGAGCACAGGCAATTTGGCTAGCTGTCGACGTGGGGAGATATATGATGGTAACAGTCTGCTTTTCTGCTCCCTCCACAGTAAAGTGGAACAAAATTCACTGCAGTCACCCAGGGAGTAAATGAAACCTCCATTTTTCTTCTTCTGTAGGAGTAGTTCCCTTTCGAACCTTACAGGAGTATCAGAAGGTACAAGGGCATCAGTTTCTGCTTACACCAACACCACTGGTCACAGTCATAACCAATTTGCACTGAACTGGCAGCATAAGATGGTTTCATGTGTCCGCAGCTAACTGTGGATTAGGTCATAGATCCATTTGTAAGCAAATAGTGTAAAGCTACATTTTTTATTATTTTTCTTTAATTTTAAAAAGTAAAAAAAAAAACCCCAAACCAACCCTTCTTTTAAAAAGAGAGGTGCTCATGTTAAGGATTTCATTTATAAAATGGTTACGTTAATACAGTGCATTTTGTTTAGATCACTTTTATAGTTTTATAATTTTATCAGGGTTTCTGTCACTTGGAAAATAAAGGGAAATTTAAGCTATAATGAGTAAGAGATTAAGCACAACATCAAAAGTTTCCTGCTATGTTTTTCACAAAAAAATAATATAAAAGTTATATCAATAATACAGAAACGCTTGAGCAAATGTTAAACCAATATATTTTATGACACAAATAAGTAAGAGACAAATTGTGTTGTTGCAGAAATCATACTATGGAGCCCAAGCACTTAACAACATTAAAAATAAATAAAGTTGGAGGAACAGACAGAATTGCATGAAACAAGATAATAATTCCTTTCTTCAGGAAATATCAAAAAGATAGAAAGTTTTTTTAGTTTCTTCAATTGCCCACTGCAGGCTTTTTACACTATTCTTTGAAAAATCCCATCAAAAATAGAATATAAGTTTAAAAGGACTGTTATGACTTGAAACATCAGCCTTCTTATCATTATGATCTTTCAGTGACAGAAATATCTTTTGGGTTCACCGTTTACTTGTTCATCATCAATAATTTTTATCTTGAGAAAATAATCTGGTCAAGAAACATCTCACTCGAGTTATCACGGGAACGTAGAGTTGTGCTCAACAGAAGTTTATTTTTAGTTCTGAAAAACCACTTCAGTGGTTCAGTCCCAGAGCTAGTTCACAGCACAGATAAGAGATATTTTACTCTCACCTCTGCATAGGGATATGTTGCCAGAGATTAATTTTGATGAAGTGTGGTGTTAATGAGAAATTTTTACAGAAGGAAAAACAACAAACCAGAAATGTAAGAAAAAAGAAACAATGCTTATGAGGCACTTGATTGCGTACTTTGGACTACAAATACATCTACATCATAGTAAATGCACAGAAAATAACATTCTTCTAATTGCATAATTGCTTTAAATATAGGCTTTAATTGCAGAGCATATAGTAGAACGATTTCCGCTTACAATATTTGTGGCATTAAAGACAATCTAAATGATGCTCCTTGTCTCTACTGAAACTTCATTTGTGTTACAATGGAAAGTTATCTTACACAGATTAACTGTGTAATTAGAGTCTATGTAGTTATTAGAGTCTATGTAGTTGCCATTTAACCTGAGATTTACCTTATTCTTTGCTAATTGTATTGCCCTAATAAGATGTACACCCAGAGAAGATGTGCGCAGGTAGCTGCATTCAGAGCAATTTTAAATTTATGGTTTCCTTTCATTACAGGTCAGCATAGACAGCGCAATGCATCAAGGGCTTAAAGAGACGCTATGGTTTCCTTTCATTACAGGTCAACATAGCGCAATGCATCAAGGGCTTAAAGAGACGAGCTGATGGGGTTTCAAGGGCCGTTCAAAGATGGTAGTTAAGAGCTCACAACAATCACCTAACCTTGAACTTAGAAATATCATTGTCCTGAGTCTAAACCAGCTACAAAGATAAACAACCTATAGATAGAGAAAGGATATATGCCACAGATGGGAATACGTGGACCAACAGCAGGCATACTCCTACAGGGATCCATCCTCTCTCCCAAATCCTGGTTGTACTCAACCTGTCGGTACCATCTGTAGCTACTGTGAATACAGCATTTATGCCTTTCTATTAAATTAAACAGATCTGCTAATGGGATCTAATGATCTCAGTTTCTAGAATGAAGACAACAGAAAGTGTTCACTGTTGGTATCTGAAGGAAATATTAGTACTGAAAGGCATCTTCTGAAGGAGAGTGCTTACCAACGTTTGCCTGTATTCTGCCGGGCTCCCTTTGGTTGTAGTACTGCTAACAAAATAGGACCTTAATTTTAGAGGTTGGGCAGCTATAGCAAATAAATGTCAAGAGCAATGAAATGAACTTGTCCAAAACATGCAAGATCTCCATTAGAAAAAAAGCAAGAGAAATATCAAGAGATCAGAAACTTCTAGCCTCAAACGTGCATCCAGAATCGGCTGATTCTTACTGATGGTAGTAGCAATAGTTCAGATTTTCTTTACAGAGAGAAAAGTTCCGTGATTTGAGGCTGTACTGGGTTTGTGTCACAGGGTTTGGTTGTGCAGGGAGGGGCTGGAGGGGTGGCTCCTGTGGGAAGCCGGAACTCTCCCCCACCTCAAGGCCAGCCCTGCCACTGGCCAAGGCTGAGCCAGTCAGTGATGGTGGCAGCACCTCTGTGATTACATATTTAAGAAAAACTGTGGTGAACTGGCAGCGGAGAGAGGTGTGGGATGTGAGAGAAACAACTACGCAGACACGAGGGTCAGTGAAGAAAGGAGGCACAGGAGGTGCTGGAGCAGAGATACCCCTGCAGCCTGTGGTGAGACAGCAGGCTGTGCCCTGCAGCCATGGAGGGCAACGGTGGAGCAGATCCACCTGCAGCCCGGGGAGGACCCCATGCTGCATCAGTTCATGAAGAACTGCAGCCTGTGGGAAGGACTCATGTTGGAGAAGTTCATGGAGGACTGTCTCCTGTGGGAGGGACCCCACGCTGGAGCAGGGGAAGAGTGTGAGGAGTCCTTCCCTGAGGAGGAAGGAGCAGCACAACCCCCATTCCCCGTCCACCTGTGCTGCTGGAGGGGAGAAGGTAAAGAAATCAGGAGTGAAGCTGAGCCCGGGAAGAAGGGAGAGCTGGGGGGAAGGTGTTTGTAAAATTTGTTTCTGTTTCCCATTATCCCACTCAGATTAGATTGGTAAAAAATTAAATTAAATTTATTTTTTCCCCAAGTTGAGGCTGTTTTGCCTCTGATCATAACTGGCGAGTGATGTCCCTGTCTTTGTCTCGACTCGCAAGACTTCCACTATATTTTCTCCACTGTATCCTGCTGTGGGGAGTGAGCAAGCGGCAGCACGGTGGCCGTTAAGGAGAGAGGCACTTAGGGAAAATCACAACTCACGCAAGCACTCTGAGTGCTACTGCAATATTACTTCTTCACAGCCATTGCAGTGCTGCACATAATGAAATGTCTGTAGTATAAATGTTGTGCTTTGGAGTGGAATTTTTCCCATTCATCATCTGATTATTTTATAATTTTATTAATGATAACTCATCTCAATACAGTGCCTCATTAGAAGAACAGACAATTTGGTGCTATTGACAAACAATTGTGTGATACATAGGGATAATTGACTACAGTAACATCTCATGCATTGACAGTGAAGTTAAATGGAGTGAATATACCACCCTTCGTGGGCTCCCGCAATTTTTTGCTTTTGAATGCCAACCATGAAAGAAAACTCTGCTCTCTGACAAGAGCAGTGCTGGGCTTCCACTCTGTCCTGGAGAAGGCAGTAAGCAATCTATGAGTAGAGGCAGATGTGCGGCACTACTTTTAACTTTCTGTGTATAAAGCAGGTGATAATATCTACATTGCTGTTGGATTATTGTCCTATAAACGAGAGACTGTATTGCCTAATGTGAGCTTCCCACCTCAAGGATTTAGCTGACAAACCCCAGGAAACTTTTTCATACTTTTTAGTATCCCTTTTACTAGTTTATTTACTATTCATTAACTTAATATACTGATTAATTACTATATGGCATTACTAATATCAACAATGTAGAAAAAAATTAGGTATCAATTAATCACTGTTTTTCTTTAAAAAATAGTACTTATTGATTACATTATATGTGACAAAACTTGTTCTGAGCTTGCAATTGAAGGAGCTACTCCAGCACATGATTTAATATCCCGTGGCCCACATAGCTCACTCCGTACCATGGCAGGGGATGATTTATTTTACAGGGAACTGAAAAAATACAAGATATTATATTGATGTACTTTGAAAATACTTGCAAAACAAAATAATAATAATGGAAGGGGAAAATACTGGTAAGTTATTAAATCCTGACAAGCTGTTTTCATGAAGGCTTAGTCCTAAGAATACCATTACATTGAATACGGATATTTATGCATACGTACATTTAAATATAAATGAATAAATGTACCATTTTAAAAGATACAACTTCTTCCTTTGTTATTCTGCAGACCCTTCTGTGGAATTTGGATCCAAGAAAGGAAATGTGAGGTTATTTTAAGAATCCTTTTTAGAAATCAGAAAGGAGTAATATTAAAGGGAAGAATGTATACATGCAGTGGGTTTGATCCTCCTCTGAGACTAAATCAGAAAGGACTGCAGTGTAAAGCCAACGTAAATGAGGGGGAATGTCGTGCACTTGAAATCAGAGCCAGACTACTTCCAGAAATGTTGAGACAGGGGGAAGACAAATAAAGATGTCGCTACTGCATTCCACTAAATCAATTAATAATAATGACTCAAGTAATTTTTATTATTTGCGTGCATTGCAGTAGTGCTGTAAGGCAGTGTACAACATATAGCAACAGATTATTTTTCATCCCAGCCACGTCCAACCTAAACAAAACGCTCTTAGCGCAATGGAGAGTAGCACTGTTACCATCTATCATTTGATGCAGAGGAACATAAGAAAACAGAGGAAATAGTTTGCCAAACTTGCACAGGAGAGCTGGGGAAGGGACATCTGGCTCTCTTTAGTTACTGGATACTGTGCTTAGCTAGGGACCATCACTTACGATGTTACGCTGCATGTGGAGCCATGCCTTCAGTCATGCATCCTGCACCAGTCAGCCAACAGCAGTCGTTTTACTGCTTGGTCAGAGAAGAAATAATTTAATTGATTGAATTCTTGCAGCATGACCTGGCAGAAAGACCATATTACAGGCGAGCATGCTGGTCAGGTGCAGAGATGAGGTCAGTATGGACAAGACTACGTGGTCTTTTCTATAAAGCTGTGTTTTTCTTTCCAGCCAAGAAATTAAAATTAAAGATTCCATGTTGTCCTGGGACTCCCTCGTTTGTCCTTTTAAGGCTGGAATCTCCTTTCAGCCAAAATAATTTATTCCAATTGTCAAAGCTCATCAGACTCTCAGCGTGAGTCTTGCATAAATGGATTTATTCCTCGCTGTTTCATTTGCACACTCTATGAATTTTTTTTCCACCTATTTAATTTCATCAAGACTTTCTTCACAGAGACCAGTAAACTCACTGCAAGAGCAGTGTAATGTAAAATACACTATATCTTTATTATATTCCTGTGCAAAAAATAGGATAAACCACAATACGCTTTAATATTTCATATATTTAGACAAATTCTCATTTTAAGATGCTGTTCCTGAAATGGGAACAATGTGGAAGCATATGATAAATAAAGCAATAAAGCCATGCTTACGGGTAACAGATAATAAAGTGCTGCCAACTTGGATACACATTTTCTGCTTACAAATTCCCATGGTGAAATTCACAATACTCTGTATTCTACCGTAGAGGTGTAAAATCCTTCCATGAATCTGCAGTGTTTGGCAATATTATGATGGCACCATTGTTGCTATTTTTCTAAATAAAGTGCCTCTCTGTCGCAAGAAAACTCATCAAGAGGAGAATGTGATGACGCATTATTGCAGAGGCACAGGGTTTGGGAAACCTAGGTCTGGTTTTTTTTTGCCTAGTTTGTGTTGAACGCAGCCGTATAGGGCAGGTCCTACGCAGGGGTCTTGTCTTTGTCCCTGCTGCTGTAGGGCAGCCACAACAACTCAAGCAGCAGTGGTTTCTCCGAGGATTTCCTGGCTTTAAGACCACAGCAACAGAAGAGCTTGAAGTCCAGGGAAAACAAGTAGGGCCCATGTGATCCTCTCCTGATGTTACATACATTCGTTTATTCCTTTAAGAAATTTATTTATTTAAGAAGTTTTCACCTTGGGGAAGCAAGCAACTACAAAAGATGAAGAATTAATAAATAAAGACTAAAGTTTAAGTCTATGAAGTAGATTATAGCTCACGGTGGATGCTGTATGCCATTTGTATTCACTTGAAAGAAGATGATGTGTCTGTAATAGCCTGATCCTGAAACACATCCAGGAGGGGAATGGAAGCCGAGCTGCCTCAGGAGCTGACACGATCAGACAGATATTTTTAAAAGTCAGTGAAGATTTTACACCCTCCAACAGGCTGAGGCTAAACAGGAATTGTCAGAAGTGGGAGCAGGTAGCAAGACAGGCTTTGTCAAAAGCAGAAACTCATGCCAGAGTGGTATTGGTCATACACATTGGTCTTTACAGTCAGTTCCTGTCAGTATTAGGCCTTTGAAATAGCCAGGCTGCAAATGGATGTTTTCCAATCAGCTGGCCTTTGGGAGTCAAAGAAAGAAACAAATTAATCTGAAAGAACGAGCCTGCCTGAGACACTGATAAATCTGTTATGACAATGTAAGGCTTATTAAACACCAAGAAATGTATTTCCCTAGCCTCTGGGTCAAATGCAAGTTTTAAGGTTAACAGAGAAAATCAACATTTTAAAAAAATGTCACTCAGGCGGCTTTTTTTAATATTCTGCTTTTGACAAGAAATTAATGATTCAATACTCTTAACTAAAAAAATGTAATGCATGTAGTGAGGTGTTATCCAAATAACACAATATTCTGAGTTACAGGGACATAACTGAAATGGGATGACACAGGTGATGTTAAAATTTGAGAAACAAGGGAGTCCCAGGTCTCCTCATATATTACCATGCATTTGTTCTTGAACATCAGCCCTGGCTTGCCTTCACGAACTCCATCAGTCACACGCACACTCTTTGCTCTGACTGTACAGAGATGAAAGGCAGGCTAGCTGAAGTGTATTGCTGAGGAAATAACTCAGTCTTAGTAAAAGGAGTGCTTTGCAGAACAGAAAAGCTAAGCAGCGCTATTGGTTATCGTGATGCATGCTACAGAGAGAGAAGGTAGAGGCAGAGGGGCTGCCTACACACAGCTTCTCCCCTCAGCAGCAGCTGTGCTTTCAGCAAGGATTTTTCTTGCGATTTATGGCATTAGAGAGAAGGATTCCTCTGAGTTGAAAGTTTTTTGCAGGGGGGTGGTGGTACAGCAACTTGACCTGCTGTACTCAGGAGGGTTTATTTGGCCCTAAAACCTCTTGAGTTTGCTTCCTCAAGTGAAAAATGACTCCCACTGTGGATGTTCATAGGAAGAAACAGATGTACACACACACATATATGAAAAACCCCACACTGTCCACTGCCACAGCCTGAAGAACTCATCAGGCGGAGAACATTTATCCAAAACCTTATCCTTTCTACTCCACAGTCCCCATACTTCTTCCTCTCAAAGCACATCATGCGGCTTATGCAATTGCCCGGTGGCACAGAAACTCTCAGTACCCCACGTTGTCTGACTGGTTGGTTTCCGTCACTGTGAACCATACTTTCAGGCAATAAGGGGAAAGACTGTTAACTTTCTTTTACTAAAAGACCAGTGTTTTATATACCTGCTGTCTCTGTGTGATAGCTAGCAGAGCCAGGGAGACTTCAGATGCACCTCAATACTACACAAAAGATTTGACTAATTAGCTTGAAGGTCCTTCAGATACCTTCCCTGTTTGGAGGGAGTCAGTTGAGGCTGTTCTCCAGAACCCTGATGGGCACTGATGTGTTGAGAAACACCATGCTGAAAAGCCAGCAGTGCCCCTCAGAACCAGGGCTGACCTCTAGGGACAACCTGGAAGCCAAAAAAAACTTTTATAGTCTAATCTCATTAGGTTCACTAGTCTCTTTAGTCTCATCATTCATTTAAAAGGTTATAATTTAATATCCACTATTAGAGACTTGAAACAAAATGGGTCTTTTTAATGTGTAGAAGGGACAGTCTTATGACCTGGACCCAGTAGGCACCTTGTTCCTGCTCAGGTGGGTGAATCCAGCTCATTCTTTTACAAGCGCATTGGTTTGGGAGAAGGAGTCTCATTTTTGTCACTACTGGAGAATGCTTTTGTCAGTACGCAGAATCGAATATGACAGTAACCCTGTATGTCATCAAGAGCCATGGAGAGAACACTTTACAGTGGCACCTTTCACATCACCAGGGGGAAGAACTAATTCAGTTCAGGCACACGGTGCGTCACCCAGCCTACATCTCCATTTCGCAGACACGGGCTGAGGAACACCCACACGAGCTAACTTTAAACCAACATTTTAAGCACAACAGCCAAGGCAGTGTAAAGCTTTGTGGGGTTAACACCAAAGTGTATTTTTTTCATTTCCTACGCCAGCAGGTAGGCTGCCCAGCGAGCTCACCGTTACCATGGCTACGTTGCCAGCCCTGCCCAAGCCAGCTAGTTTAAAGCTAATTTGGATAAGCCCGCATTAGCTGCAGACATTTTAGTGACTGCAGTGTAGACGTACTCATAGCAGTGAGGGTTTTCAGAAGGATTTCAGAAGAGCCAGGTGATTTTTTTTTTTTAAATGTCTGCTGACACTCTTAGCACTGACGGAATGAGGATGGGTGCTGGGAGGTAGAGGGGCGGGCGACTTTCCTCGGGAAGTCAAAATGCGAGGGAGTGCTGCAAGCAGCCCAGATTCTTTGTGATTCATTTGATGCAACGGTGTAGATAAAACCACAACAACGAGAATTTTGTGACTTTAAAACTGCATTTTGTTTTCGGTATGTTCCATTACTTATTCAAGTGTAGAGCTTCCTATGAAAAGAACTAGATTCTGTATCTGTGTGGCACCACAGATAAGCTTAAATGTTCTTTTTTTTTTCTTTGGTAATTCTTTATATTGATATAAAAAGAAGGTAACTGTTATACCATAATATTACTTACAGAGCAATTAAATTGTTAGCTGCACTTAAATTGAATTGTAGACACAAAACCCCCTATTATTCAATCTTTCTGTATCTGAATTTCCTTTTCACACTATCTTCCCTAATCCCAGAATTAGTACCAAAGCATCAAGTGACAGTGTCCTATCATTCCCCTATCTGCTACACACTGCATTTGTACTCATTTTAGCACTAAGCTATCTCTGTGGCCTGAAAAATCACTTGACATTGCATATATTCAGGTTGCACTCCCTTGGAAATAAATAATTTATTGTTATCTATTCTATAAATATCCTCAGCACAAGTCATCCAATAACCATAACGGTAAAATGCTTTAATTGAAGAAGAGACCAGTGGTCTCAGCTGTCTTATAACGTCTCTTAATAGATTACCTTAACAGCTCTGACAGACTGCTTAAGGAAGTTATTGCCTCTCTGCAGAGTGAAATATTTTCAAATAGAGATTACTTTTAAGTGCATTTCCTTCAAAATCATTACACAGCCAAATCAATCTCTGTGGGTCGTGCTCATTGGAACCACACCAGAAGGCAGTGGCACTCCTTTCTTTTTAATGGGTAATAAGGCACTGAAGACACTCTGTCTTTGCCCACACATTTCCTGTTACCAAGTCCAAATTAATTTGAAGACTGAAACTGCTTGGCAACGTTCTCAAGTGGTTACTTGTCTGTACACTGCACTTACAGAAATAAACTCCCCTCCTCACTCAAAAGACAGACTGCTCACGTAGACCATCTCAGCCAGAATTAACGTGAGACAGGAAAAAAGAGAAGGTGCCAAGAAACACTACAGAGCTGCTCCTAAAACTGGGTGGCAAACATGAGTTGAACCAGCACAACAAAGTAAGGTGTGGGTTTGTCCACATGGCACATCTCACACACCCGAACAGGGAATTAAAGCTTAGCAGCTGATAGACTTTTTCAGTCACAATCGTACTTATTGTATAGCTTAAATTTATGGATGCAGTTAAGAAATGAATTTATTCATCTCCATGGAAATCCCTGATGCAGGGTTTGAATGTGTTCTAAAACCCTGAAATAGAAAGATATCTAAAGGGCCATAATGCTATGAAGGAAAGGATTGAACTATTTGGATACTACCCCTCAATGCTTAAGAGTTTTCCTGTTATTGAAGTTTATGTTAAGGGTAGGACAAAAATTTGTAACTCTCCTACCAGTAAACAGGAGAACTTAAAGTAAATGTCAGCTGAAACACAGATGGTCTCTCCCTCAGAAACAGATTTTGCTGCCATGCAGTGTGTTCAGACATCACAACTAGTTAATCTAGTTACTAATGTGTACTTGATAAGCCTCACCTTTGCTACTACTTGAATGTCTTTATTTCTACAATTTTAAATTCATACTTCATGGCAAGTTTCTATAGTGGTCAACTGATTTTGTGTCGATTTATTTTTAATTTATTAATATTTTTTTCCCTTCACATTATCACTGTCAGGTAACCTCCCATACTGCCTATACAGTTTTATATTTGCACGTTGTTCTGGAAATAAGTCAACAGGCAGAACTGTACAACTAGAGGGTGCTGGAGGACCATAATGTGATATGGTATGTAAACCTCTCAATGACCTTTAGTGGCAAGAAGAAAAAGAAAATAAATAAATAAATACTTCTCAGTAGGACAAGTTAATATATTCCCAGGTAATACAAATATTGCAATATTATCTAGTGTAAGTAAAATTAAAATTAATACTTTATAGCTGATACTGTTTTATTTTAAATTTTGTTTCAAATTTGCTGTTAGACGTTCCTTCTGTCCTTAGTTTTTGTGCTGTAATGAATGAAAAGCCTTTATCTTAACAATACACATTCCTTTTGCTTCCTTTTGTGTGAGTTGGAAAGCAATTACAAGGTATTATTGATTAAATGTTTTATGATAAAACACAAAAGCCATCAAGTAAGCAGGAAAGCAAGAAGGAACAAAGATTAATTTAACAATAAAATCTATAATTGAGATTATACAGATAAAATGTGGACATTAATTACAGATAAATCAATTAATAAGCATTCTAACAAGAAAATTATCTTCCAAAAGTCATATAGTTTCCAACAGAGGGTAATTATTTTCTTGCCTTCCAGTACTGTAAGAAAAAATACAAGTATCAGAATAAATAATGTCTATAAATATAGCACTCTGATTGTATGTATAAAAATTACCCCTCCCTTCCTTCCTCTCTTTGACTTATCCTTATTCCTTCTCAGAGTCTCTGACAATTCTGTAAATACCTTCAACAGACAGAAATATTGAAACTTTCAAGTAGACCTTAAAGATATTTTTTTCCCCCCCGGTTCAACATGGTTCAGTAACATTTGGGATCTCCCTTCCATTTCCTCTGACCAGAAATAAATCTAAAGGATAACCTGTGGCCACCTGGTAAAGTGGCTCCCTGAAATCCCCACAAGAAAGTGGCCAGGAAGCTGGTGGAAAGCATGTGACCATATTGTGAAGAGCGGATCTCTTCAACCCAAACATGAATTGTAGCAACCAGGGTGTGGATCACAAAGTGTCAGTGCTTAAAAAAACCCTGGGTGCATGCGGGACGGCCAGATGCCCAGTGAAGCCAGCGTGACGTGCTTCATTTTTTTTTTATATTCCCACTTTTGACCTTCTGGTTGTGCAGGCTGGCCGTACGTGGACAACATTCACATGGTGGACAATACCTCAGTGATTTGACAATCCTGCACTGGCTCAACACATCCCAGATGAGCTAGAAATGTAGCACAACAAGTGGGATTTTTTCTGTTTCCATGCTATGGAAAGTTTCAGGTATTTAATTTAGTCACTTCCTCGCCTATGAGGAGCCAATAATCCATATTTCCTTTTATGAATTGCTAAGTTAGTGAGAACTGTCTTATTTTCATATTTTAACTAACTGTGGTGCCCCAGCTTTACAAGTGGAGACGTGTTTCTCTACGGCTTTCATCAGGCTGCGTGCCACCTCATGGCTTGCCCTCATGAGGCAGTGTACTCTGGCCCCCACAGGAGACTACAGGTCCTGCCCTGTGCACCTCGGGGAGATCATGCTTCTGCAGTCTCCATGTCATGGTGTTTCCTCTGGAAAATGGAAAGCAGTCTCCTATCAGAGCAGATTCACACACATAGGACCTTGTTCTTCAAAAAGCAGCCACCAAAACAGGGAGTTGCTGAGGGCAGTCATTAATTATCACATAGGCACAAGGGTTCATGATATATTTAAAAGTCTCAGCCTCTTAGGCCTTTAGACACTTCTTTTCTTCTACCAGTGACTAGGTGCTAGCTTTGATCATCAGTGCTACAACAGGCAAACAAAAAGTATAACTAGTGGTAAAAATGGAATTTCATCTTGATAGCAACTTGTTTGTTTAAACTGAAAGCTGTCAAGGGGATAAATAAGTTGAGTAAGATGTATCCAATGAGAAAACAATAAGAAAACTGTGACTTACATACTGCAGGCTTGCATCTGGAAGATGAGCCACAGGACAGAGGAAAGTAAAAAAGTATAATATAACCTGATACTGAACTGCATCTTGTGATGTTTCTCCAAAGCTCCTGATACCTTCAGTCTAGAAAGTGGCCTGTTTGCTTTTGACATATTGTATATAGTTTGTGCCTAAGGAAACAGCAGTCAAAATTTGGCCCAATGTTTTATTGTCAGTGTATTCTCACATACTTAAGTGTGCCTGCTCGACGGACACAGTCATTGGGTTTTTTCCTAAATGAGCTGATTTTACAAATTAGTAATTCTCTGATCTTTATTTTTCCACATAGACAAGATCAGCTTACTCAGTGCTGCCTTCACTTACAGTCTAAACAATATGAATTGCAACTTAGCTTGTTCTTCAGCAGTGCCATCGAAAATTATACAAGACCAAGGTGTTTGTTAGTTTTTTTTCCTCTGGAAGTCATCAGAAAAGCTGTTAAATACTACATATACTAGAATACTGATTTCAATAATACTCAACGTGCACATCGGTTTCATTGTCAGAAACACTTTAAATCTCTGCATGTTACTAATAACTGAAGAGCATTATTCAGCTTTATAATGTAGTATGCATTGTCCTTCATATATATTCCTAAAGCAGGATGTATGCTGTACATTTATATACAACGTTGGCTGGAGCACAGACATTGCAGTGTCATGCTTTCATTCAAATTTCAGATGCCATATGTTCAGTACAATCGCATGGCATCAAAATGCATCACATTGCTTTGCAAATGCAAATAATTTCACACAGCAGCCTTCATGACTGGGAAGGAGTAATGAAATGGGATCTATTTTACACATATGAAAAAAATAAATAAAAGATTTATCATAAATATATGGACCAGTATATGACATTGAAGAACAAGAAGCAAAAAGGGAACAGTGCTCTTGCATAAAGATCAATTCTTTTTGCTGCTGATGGAATGACAGGCTTGGGAGGAGGAGGCTTCTTGTTGTTCTTGGCTTGAGATTTCCCGAGCCCATTGTTGACTTCAATGGGCTTCCCATAACAGTCATAATTCGATAATTCAAAATCCCTTGGCAAGCTTCCAACGATGCTGAAATCATTGGATCTCAGATCAGATTTCGAAGTGCAAACTTTTTTGCATCTGGTCTCACCAACCTATGAAATAAAGAGGGAGGGGAATCATGATCAACTCAACATATTTCATTAACGAACTTAATGCAGCTGATAGAGAACACTGCAAACAAACATACAGGAAATTACGTGTTGATAGAGACACATTACATCAGCCTAATTTGCTGAATGGTTGCATTATAAGGTACTTAAGGATGATCAGTCTATCATATAAACTAATCCAAACATCCATAATTGTGTAATTTTTCACGCGCAAGGTGTCTCATGCTGTGCAACCAGCTATAGCTAGACTCTTTCATTTTAAGATAATAGAAGAGGAGAGAATATTTCTGTAGAGAGTATTTTTGGAAATTGGTTCTGTGCTGATGGACCTGCAGGACAAATGCTATTCAATACTTACATTCTTCTAAAACCTGGAAGCTACAGTCAGAACTAACCCTAAAATTCGGCGTTTGATGCAGCAATTAAAGCCTGTTCTGATTCTACACAGTAGCCAGCTCAAGATCCTGTATCTCATCCTAGGGTGACCACGTTGCATGGCTAGAAGGCATTTTCTTTTTATTTGCAGGTCTTGGTGACCCTCTAAAGATGGGTAACAAAGATGTGACACTGTTCTCAGAGCTTCCCGTTGGTACACTGGAGAATTGTG
The DNA here is from genome assembly GCF_000699245.1 of Pterocles gutturalis. Taxonomy (NCBI): domain Eukaryota; kingdom Metazoa; phylum Chordata; class Aves; order Pterocliformes; family Pteroclidae; genus Pterocles; species Pterocles gutturalis. Next base: position 19,444 of record NW_010109873.1, read on the forward strand.
TGGGAAATCTAAATCCAGCAGCTGAATACCTGGCTTTCCTACAGCTCTATCCGTGCTCTTGGGGATCAAGTAGTACCATGCTATGGGGTGAATGATTCTCTTGTACAGACCAGACAATCGTACTGGAACATACAATGGAAAAAAAAAAAAAAAAAGAA
>NW_010109874.1:0-233 GCF_000699245.1 Pterocles gutturalis
GCTTTTGCCTAAGGAGGTAAGTAAATTCCCATATTCCCTCCCAATCCTGCCCCGATTGAAGTTAATTTGGAGTTTTACCCGAATCACTAATTGCACTTTTCATTCTGGATTGGAAGAAAATAACTGTTATCCTCAATATTTCAGGGTTTACTCGGGTAAATCTTGTGTCTCTGCGAAGGGGAATTCTGCCTGGCTGTGGGGGTGGAAACAGAGCTTTTGTTAAATTGTGGCGT
>NW_010109874.1:246-10281 GCF_000699245.1 Pterocles gutturalis
TGGGGAGGGGTGCTTGGGGAAAATGCCTCATTTCTCTGTGAAGAGTCTGAGGATTAAGATGGGTGTTTGCTATAAAGTTGGGCAAACTCCACAAAAACATTCCTCCTTCATCTCTGTTTCAAGTTTACACCAGGTTAATTTGTGAACTCACCTCTCCTCTACCTTGGTCCCTTCACTGACTGACACCACCATGGAAACAAGGAACTGCATGCAAACACTACGGGGGGAAAAAAGGCAAAGAAAATAATTTCTGAAATCGTATTTGCACAAAGAAAACAAACCAGCTTGGATTTCCAACAGCAAATGCTAAAAATAAGTCTGACAGAGGGAGGTCGACATAAAAAAAAAAAAAAAAAAGTCATAATAAATTAATTCAAGAAAGTCGTATTTTAAGCTCACCAGAGACAAAGCTTCTGAAATAACCAATATTGAATTACTTGCTAAGCTCTGATCCTACAGTTCTAGTACAAGATCTGACCTGCAGCAGCAGTACAGAATATAATCCATCATCCTCAGTGGTACTAGAACCCCTTATTTTATATAGGTGGTTATAGATCTTGCTTCTACATAAGATTTCGTGCTTTTATCAAAGTAAATTCCACAGCAAATGTAACTCTTCAGAGCCATCATTACCCAGCGTTTTTTTGCCAGACTTCTTAACTCTCCTGGTAAACATCAGGTCCAGCCACTCCGCTCAGCCTCAACTCTTCTTCAGAGGCTGGGAAGATTTATTTTCCAAATAATTCTCATAACATGCTGTTCACTGAGTTGCTATCTCAGTGCAACTCTAGAAAAAAAAACCAAACTCCTGTGGTTTGGTGGCCTTATCTGGCATTTTACAGGTGTAAGGAGCACACCCAGAGCCCCACGGTTCCTTAACAAGGGAGGGTTTTGGCTTTGCCAGGAGATAATTGCTCCAGCAGTGAGCTGCTGTTAATCCGGGGCTGTGTGCTCGGTGCTGACCTGCAGCCCTGCTGTTTACATCAGTGGGATTTTTTAGGGCCAAATTCTGCAGTTAATTGCAGCGGTATAAATCTAGATTCCTCAATCTCCCTCCCCAGGCGTGGAGCTCCTTTGGATTCGACGGCGAAATTGGGGGCTGATCCTGCGGCTGCTGAAATCGGTGGGGTTTTGTCTCGCAGCAAAAACACAGCAAAGACCTGGGCTAGGCCCTCTCCCAAATTTCCTAGCGACAATAAACGTGAGCAATTAAGGGCTCTGCTTGCTCGGAGGAGCTGGGGCTGCCCACCGCAAGCCGTGGGACCACCGAGCCTGGGTGGTATGGGGAGGTGTCACTATTAGAGGGGATTAATACCGCGGTGAGCTGCATTATGTCCTGTCAGAAATCTTTGCAAAAAGAGCAGGAACTGGAACTGCAAGCTTTCAGCTCTAAGCTCAGAGCTGGAGGCTATACAGCAAGATTAAAGCGTCTGTCTTTTAATGTTTTCCCATCAAGAAGTAAGAAATCTCAATGCATTTAAAGACATTCTCTGTTTTTCAATAACCGATTGAGCCAAGAGACTGATTTGATGGCGGTCCCCACTGCGTTTCTCCCGTTATGCTCCCTAAATGCTAAGCCAGCTGAAGAGAAAAAGCCTAAAAACCCTCAGCAAAAAGGCGTCCAGACCGATGTTACAGCCCCAGGTCCACAGCCTGAGCCTCCTGCTCCCTCCCCAGCCCTGAGATCGAGTCGTGCCGCAGATATCGCACGCCAGGACCGCTGCAGAGTGAGCTGAGCTGTGTAAAGGCTCGACAAAAAACTCTAACATCAAGGTTTTGATGGAGGAAAGCAGGGATTAAATCTCTCGGTGGCTCTGGAGTACAGAGAAAGCAGCAGACAGCGGAGGGATGAAATAATTCGTTAGGAAGAGAGGTGGTTCATTAGCCTTGGGGAATTCTCTGGTTTGTTGGTAAATCTGTTTCGGTGGCCTCAGCTCTCCTGTTGCCCACTGCCAAAAGTGTGGATGTGGGAATGTTTTGGCTGCAAATGATTTATTCAACAAAAATGCAAATTCTGTACTGAATCCTGTATTCACAGTCCCAAATTTGACCCGCACGCAGACAGCAACACAGAGAATACAGGTTGGCTCTTTTCTTCAGAAAATCTTCCACCTAAATCAAACACATTGACCCTTACCTGCGCATGATGAAATAAGAAAATGCAAAAGGGAAAATTTCAGCCCTTACACCTGGAAGCGCAGTGTCCATCTCCCCAGGCTCCTGTCTGGATGAACATCGACACAGCACAGAATCGTGTCACTGGTGTGCTGTGGATCAGCTCTATGTTTATTTAACATTCAGAAAATGCAGCATTCAGAAAAAAAAAATAATAAAAAAATTTTTTAAAAACCCACAATTTTATAGGGCTGGGATCAGGTCCTTTTTTTTCTACAGGCAGTTGCTATCCTCTATAATGTGCAATTATTCAGTGCTAAATCTGCCATTATAGAATTATAGAAAGGGCGATTACCAGCCACACCGAAAGTACCTGGTAACGCTGGAAGGCTGATATTTAATTTTTTGTCAGGAAACAGATGAAAGCAGCTTCAGTCAGAGCAAAGTATCCAGGCTAAAGCCAGAACATTGTATGGTAATTTCAAATTCAATAAGCTATTGTGGGAACAAAGGACAGAAGTGAAAGCATTATTTTCCCTTTTTTAATGCTTGTGAAAACATCCCCATGCTCTTTTTTTTTCCCAATTTATGAGTGCAGAATATATGGATGCTTTAATTTTGGACTTAAAATTTAGGGCACCTCCAGGAGGCTGGTTCGTAAGAGGGAAAAGAGGAGTAACAAATCCAAAAATATAAAACAAAACTTCCTTTAAAAAAAAAAGAAGAAGAAGAAGAAGAAAGGTTATTTTTCTAAAGGCAAACTAGATTTGTCAGTGCATTTTAAACATGTGCATTGAGAAGTTAAAAACTGATGGAGAAAGTGTCCACGGGTGGAATAACGGTGTGTTATTATTTGAGCCAGTCCTTCTTAACTCACCCTGGCAAGCCGACACGATGACTGCAATTAGATTGCTTGCATAGGGTAAAATACACAGATAGGGCTGATTGTAAAGGCACACATAATTTTCCACGAGTGCCTGTATTATTTGAGAAATTGTAACATATTTAGGAATTTTTCACTTAGAGCTCGTGTGCACACACGTATGCCTATCTGCCCGTGTTTTCTATTTAATCATGGTGTGAAAACCAATTGCCTGGAATTGTTTCATCACGTTGGTATCAGAAAGTGCTTGCTTTGCTCCCACCAGGGTTCATGCCCCATTGACTTCAATGGCAACAGGAACAGCCAAAAATACACAAATATCAGTCTTGTGTTCCGGGCTACAAAAGTCCTGGGGAAGGTTGCCCGTGTTATTCTGTTGTTATTGTATGCAAGAGGTGCTCTTTGCTCTGCAGGAAAAAAAAAATACGACTGTAATTAAAGCTGACATACATATGTTCTACCTCTAACTAATATTTTTCATCACCAAAAATATGTAAAAAATAAATAAATGAAAATTCAGTTGAGGGGTTTAATTAAACAAGCAATTAAAGATGCCCATGCTGCCAAGCCCTTTTGTGCTGCTGCTGTTTATTTTTCTCTTAGAGAAACCTTTATTTTCCCAAGGTTTATCTTGTGGAAAATCACTGCCTTAAATTAATTTCCCTTTCATCAGATGTAACTTAAACCGCTGAATATACTGTTGTAAAATGATGTCCTGTGTGTTATTTCAGAAATAAATAGCCTCTTCCTTGGGTTTGGTTTGGGTTTTTGGGTTGGTTTTTTTTTTTTTTAGTACAGGTTTCTATAGAGGAGGGAGATTTATTTAAAGATAAATTTTCCTTCTGGGAGTAAAGTGTTTGAAAAGCCACACACACACACACACACACGGAGTTTTTGTCTATTGCAGCATCTCGGAGTTGCTAAAGGAGTTTAATAATCTGAACGGAGGAGGGTGTAAAATCTAAAGATGCTTTAAACGCACACCGTGCACCCAGGCACCCTCCTCGCCGGCTGTTTGCGTGGCTGGCTTGCTCCCAAATGAGAAATTTGGGGAAGTTATTTAGATTATTATAATTGTTATTTTTAAACATGTTGGACAAGGCTACTGAGTTTTTCTTTTTTTTTCCCCCTCTTTCTCTTTTTTTTCTTTTTTTTTTTTTTTTTTAATTCTAGAGGTAGTGACTTTTCCAGCGTGATTTTTGCCATAAGGGGCACCTGGCGACTCCCAGAAACTCTGCAGTGGTTGGAGCTCCTGCTTCTTTGCAGGATCAGGAGATTCAATGAGCTCTCGGCAGTCTGATCCCGTTAACACTCAGGTAAGTAACTGACTTTGGTGACATTGCTTACATGACCGGAATTACTAGTCAAATTAAAAACTAACTCCAGCCTTTCGGAATGATCTTGAGTATGAAGCTGAACATTGCACAAGTTAAAAAAAAAAAATAAACAATAAGAGAGAACTAGGGATGGCTGGAAGAGTGTGGCCCTTGTGAAAGTGAACAGGGGTGACACCAGCACATCTGAGCACAAATTATATTAAGAACCTATAAAAATCCAACAGGGAGTGGTGTCCTTTCTGGAAGTATTTAAGCTGTAATGGTTTATCACCCTGCGATGCCATTTTTAAATCAACCGCAGAATTTTACAGAAAACTGACTTCAACTCTCCTATATAGGGATGCTTCCCTGGGCGTTTGAAAAGACCTTCCATAGGGGAGATTTTTGCTGGAGATGGGGTTTGTTTTTCGGATCTGACAAACCCTTGGCTACCCGTGAATTCCTTTCTCGAGTAATCCTATTACGGTGCTTTGTGAAGGGTCAGTCCTGCGCATACAGCCCTGAATCGCGCCCAGGGTCAGCGCCTTGCACACATAATGATCCTTATACATAGCCGTGGTTTATGAGATTGGACCTTTTATTGAAACTTGCTTTTAAAACAGCCCCAGAAGGGTCGTACACAAAACTGAAAAAATCCATTTAAGGAACCAACTTGCTTCCTATGGAAATAAATGAGAGCTGGAGCGTGTGGAGTCAGGAAACTATATCAGGCCATCAAAACGAGATGCACAAAAGACATGTCAGGGGGGCACTTCCTACCTCCTGAAACCCCTTTCCCCTCCATGCAGCTCTACAAATACAATAGTGCATTGATTGGATCTTAAACTCACCAGACTTCAATAAATTCGGAAAGTGTATGAAATTAAAATTGAAGCGAGGGACACGCAGAGTGTTAGTCCTTCTCAAAATAATAATTTAATAACTCTCCAAAAAGCGTAGTGCTTTAGGAAAGGCAACCCAGATGGGAACATATAAAATAAAGCTATAAAGTTTCCTTCAAATATATTTTAATCATTGTTAAATATTTACATTTAATAAGCACTGGTTTTTATTGCTGGAGAGATGTAATTACACTTATCATTCATGGAGAAATGGAGTTTTAATAGCGTGTACATTGATTTTCTGTGGTGAAATAGTGTCCTAAAAATACGTCGCTCTCTGTCCCCTGGGAATATGTTCCATATGTGAATGCAAAACAGATGAGGAATTTTTTATCAGTGCACAAACTGTATCAACTTCATTTCTTATTGCCTCTATTGCATTTAACATAAATCTTTACCTCTGATGTTTTGCTAATTAGAAGCACCTTATCAGGCTTTTACAACCCTTACTAATAAGGTTATTTATTTAGTAACCACTAACGGGAGGAGTAGCAACACCTTGCTATTGCCTCTGGAGAAGCTGTTGGCTGAGGTTATGGCCTCGCGCAGTTTTATCAATAATTTGTGGCCACATTTGATGCGTCAGAGACAAACAAAGCTGCTCAGAGCGACTGCACGTCTCCGTCGAGCTGCACCTCTGCTCTGCCAAGCTGGCTCAGCAGAGGAGGAACGGAAAAGTCCTTTAGGTGCAATGAACCAGCAAAAATCATCCCTCGTTTTTGTATTATTATTTATCCATCTATTTTCTTCTTCTTCTTTCTTTTCTCTTTTTTTTTTCCCTAGTTTCCCTGCTCACAGCACATGTGGTCCTGGCTGTCGGGAAGTTTTACATCAGCTCCCCTTGGCCAACACCAGCCTCACTGGAGCATCCCTTCCACCACCCATCACCTGTAATTCATTATTCTATCTTGAAACTTGTGGGCATGAAAAAAAGACCTGATAGGAGGTCTCATAGAAGAAATAGCTGGATTTTAGGAACTCATGGCAGTGACACTGTGAGTATCAGTGCAGGGAGCTGCTCAACCTGGCACCTTCCAAAATCCTGATGGTTGCAGCGCTTGGAAGTCTTTTGTCTTCAAAAGATGTTCAGTGTCTGTACTCTGTAGGCAGCTGTGAAAGTCTCTATTAAGGTTATTTATTAGGATTGACAAATGAATTTTGTATTTTATTTTTTTTTCCCATAAATCGTGGCTTTTCAGGTGAACTGCAGAAATGAGGAGGAATAAGCTAAAGCATTTGGTGGATATTTTTTGTTATTGCACTTGTGAGCTCCACGTTTTCCCAGCAGAAAGATACTGCTGTAGAACTACAGCGACAAGAAAGGCAGAGGGAGCATGTAAATGTGGAGAAAAAATACAAGGTTTTAAAAATTAGTGATACAAAATGTTCACTTGGACTTCCCACAGCAGTACGAAGCCCTTGGGTCAGTAAATGGATATATAATGTAAATGGATATATAATATAAGTGAATATATAATATAAATGGATACATATGGATGGAGCGGACTTGAGTTAGGCGGTTTTATTCCCATCCCCTTGCATGGGTGTTCGTGGTTTTAGTGCTCATAAGCCAAGTTTTGCAGTGGTTTTATTCCCACCCCCTTGCATGGGTGCTCGTAGTTTTAGTGCTCATAAGCCAAGTTTTGCAGATGGGAACAACCTTCTTGAGAATTAAATTGACAAAACCAAACATACCCCAAAAGGATCTGTTTTTCTTGTGCAAATGGGTCTCTTCCACAACTGTGTGTTGTGTAAGGTAAAATCTTCATTTTTTTGCTCTAAACCTGCAAGACCCAAGTCTAGGCACAGAAATTTAGTCCATTTCAACATCTTAGTTATAGCCTCTGCCATAAGGCAATGATACACCTGAACATAATGCTAGACAGGTAAAAACTCGAGCCTGGCATGCAGTGTTACTTCTGCTTGGTGTGAGGGACCATCATTTGGAGATATTAAACCAAACAGACTTGTGCTCACTCCTAAACGAAGGTTAATTGTCCCTGTAGCCATCGTCCACATGTGCTAGCTATTACAGCCTTGTTTTGTCCGTATTCCAATAGTGGCTGTGGCAGCGAATTGAGGAACTGCTGCCAGGAAATGTCCTTTTCTCTAAATGACATAATGAGGGTACGGGGGAGCCCAGCGAGAGCAGATCAGGGGCATCACCACTGCTCTTGATGCGAGCAAAAATTCAAAGCACATAAGCAAACACTTAGACTGTGCAGCTGATTTAATATTGATTAAACTCCGATATCTGAGACTCCATGGAAGGCAGGTACAGCAGGCTGGAAGGAAAACAAAGCACTGACTTCACATTTCACATTAACTAAAAAATGAAGTGTTTCATTGACCTCACCAACCAGAAATCAAAAATTGAACCATTATCCAAATTAAAGCTATTGGCTCAACTAATTAAAATCAATAGACTGTCTGATAAAATTAAATGATGGATGGTTCAGTAAACTCAAAACTATACTTTCTGTTTTATTTAGATGCCCTTGGTTCCTGTGGAAATCACCCAGTGGTTTGGGTAGAGCCATGGATAAGGTGAATCACGGACGTGTCTGTCAAGCTGTGCCCACACCTCCAGCCACACTTCCAGGACAGAGACACATCTCCCTCCCTTCCCTGCCCAATCCTCAGCTGGGCAAGTGGTTTTGTTGGTGGAAGAGCATGGCAGGTCTCCAAGGAGAGGGTTTAGTAATGGCCACACACCTTCCTCTTCCCTATTAGCATGCAGGGACATTGATTTTGCCCAACTATTTTTTCCGTACCTTTATTATTAAGGCAAGAAACTTTCATCTTCTTCATGAAGTGATGGGTAGACTTCTAGGTGGTGTCACTCACTGCTCTGTTGAAACCAACAGACCTGCAGATATCAGTCACTTTATTAACTCTGCTCACACGCGTAGACTCGTTGACTGCAGTGGGACTGTCCATACAACCACAAGGTCACCCGTTTAGGGGTTTGCAGAACCAGGACCTGCAACACTAGTGGAGCTTTTAAACTGAGCATCTTGGCTGCTGTGAATGATTCATTAAGTGCTGTTCTTCCTGCTCAGGACTTCACAGGTTGTTTTTCGGGCACCTTACTTAATACCTTGTGCATTTTCTCCTTTAGTCTTTTTACTAAATGCCCGTGAGGCACTTGTGACAAGATGGGAAATTCATTCATGCAGGTATGTCATGATTCTCCATCCTTTCTGTCTGCTTCCAGTGTACAGAATTTCTGGCTTGTGTTCAGCACTCTCAGGTGCTGTTAGAGAAGCCTTTTAAAATATTATTTGCTCTTGTTTGAAATGAGCGTTAGTGCATAGCGAAAGATCAATCTAAATAGACGTGGATCGCAGTCGTGGTAAGCCTGTGTCAGAGTGTAAAACACAGGATATCTTTGCATGCTCATTTGCCGTGCTCTTCTGCTTAGATTTTGGACAGCTGAGTTCAAGGGGTGGCTGGGATCCTCAGAAAATCCTGCACAGCACTGACACGGCAGCGCTGAGCCCCAGGGATGCTCTCGTGAGCTCAGAGGATGCAGCATTCACCTTTAGCGCTGCACTGGTACCGGGTTCCTCTCTGCACATCCCCATTTCTCTCCTTTGCTCCCAAATCCTGTGTGTTTCTGGAGCATGCCCAGCCCCAGCCCATCCCATCCCTTCCACCAGCATTCCTGGAGCCACCACAGCCAGTCACCACCTTTGCCTGGAAGACTCCAGAGTTCTCAGCACTGGCGTTTAGAGCCAAAGTTCGGGTGCTCTTTGCTGTCCCAGGCTGCTGGTGGGTCTGGAAGCAGACAAGGTGGTGCTGGCAAGACAGAGAGATTGGTGTCCAAAGGCTCTGATTTCTTGTTTCTTGGATGTTTTGCTCTTGAAGCCGCTCACTGCCCTAATTGCAGCACTAGTTTTGGGCACACTTTGCCAACGACATTGCTAACCATCAGCTGCAGAGGAACAGCAGTGCATGGATCCGGGGAGAGCAGCAGAGCTCACAGCTCTCCCAGATTTCAGATTCCTTCTCTTCTCTTCTCCATGCCCCTCCCGAGGCTGAGATCACCGAGCTGAATCTCCACATTCTGCCCCAAAGCAGTGTTTGATGTAGACACAGAAATGGAGCAGCCTTTCAGGACAGCAGCCAACCTCTTCTCCTTCTTGCAAACTCCACCACCAGCTCCCACTACCCTGGACTGCAAGGCACGAAGACAAATTCCTTAGCCTGGGAAAGGTGTTAAAATCTTGATCAAAGGTCCCCAGCGACTAGCAGGAATTTTTCTGATCTACAAACCACTGCAATGATCTACAAACCACTCCCATGGATCCAGGCACCAGGGAAGAGCATCTTCCCCAACTGTGCAGCGCAGGTGCAGCAGCATCTTTGATCCTGGCAAGCAGAGCTCCAGCAAGTGGCCAAGGAGGTTAATTCCCCCATGGATCGTTGCTTTTCTTTGCATCTTTATCACATTCCTGGACTCAAGCCATGTTCCCGCAGCTTCTTCACCCTTGATTTTACAAGAGGAGGAGGGAAGTGGAAAAGCAGCTGTAATACCCTTGGCAGATGCTGTTTTACAGTAGCTCAGTAATTACAGTATTTGGTGGTGAGATGCTGAACCCCTTCCCCTTTGCCCTGGCAGCAGCCAAATGACATTCTCACGGGGTTTAGCTGGTGTTTCCTTCTGCACGAGTGGATGCAGGAGCACACACTGGGCAGCCATGCACAGGGCTTTTCAGAAATCCTGTGCTGAAAAACCCCAGCTGCATGCAACAAAGGGCATTTCAGGGACCTGCTTTGCTCCAGCTCTGCTCACTGGCTTTGTCAGATTCCTGCT
>NW_010109874.1:10312-34945 GCF_000699245.1 Pterocles gutturalis
CAGCGATGAGCTGCATGCCATCCTCTGTGTGCGCCAGAATTACTTAAAGTGATTTCGGTGAAGCAGGATATAATCAGCAATGTTAAAAGCAGAGCAATAAGGCACAGATAATACCCAGAGCATCCTTCAAAATACCCCAGTTCCTTCCCTTTCTCCCCAGCTCCCACAACCCTCCTGGCTCTCTCGATCCAGTCTGTCTCCAGATTCAAGCACTGGTACGTTGGGTGCTTTCCATCCGTACCATATGCCATCTATCTTAAATGAATCCAGCAGCATACGATGGCTGATCTGCCAGAGAGCTGTTTACCACTGGAAGCCCTGGAGCAGCTCCGTTGTCCATGATCTGGGAATGTCTCCATCGCTTGGCTCCTTGCTCAGCCTTGGGAAGGTGGGTGGATGGGGCGTCAGGAACGGAGCGTGCAGGGAAAATAAAACAACAGAGAATTCTCTTGAAGGTGAAAAGGCTATATAAGCAACCTTAAAGGAGTAATTATCAAGCAGAATAATATTTACCACTGCAATCAATGCAACCCTAACCATAGAAAAACCTTCCCAAAAGAAAAAAAAGAAAAATCTTCAAACCTACAGGAGTTTCTGAGAAGAGTTTGTACAAGACACAAACTACTTTATTTCAGTTTGATAATAGTTAGACACAGCTGACAGCCTTAATAGATGCTGTTTTATCCTTTGCTTCAGATGATTCCCACTTCACTTTCCATGTCTGTGTGATTTTTTTCACCCCTGTACAAAGTTAGATGATTCTGAAGGATGCTCTGCAGGCGATGGCGTTGGGAGCTCCACCAGCGCCTGTTTGCTCAGGGAGCAAAAGCGGGTGTTGGTTTGAGCACTCCTGTACATACACAGATCTGAGCAGGACTTAGCAGAAAATGAATGGTCAGAATTAATTCAGGCTCATTGTAACGGTGATCGGTGCATTTGATCGCTGGGCTGTGGAGTCACAGTCGCTGAAGCAGGAGCTGCGGTGCGCACGCAGAAGGAGCAGTGCTGTGTCTGCTCTACTCTGCATCTGCAACTTTTTACTGAGGTTTCTTTTTATTTTTAATTTCTCTGATATTTATTGTTCTTATGAGACATGCTCAAAGCATGAAAATATGAAAATATCCTTTTCTGGAGAAGTAAATCTCCCAGAGCTTAATTCATCATTTTGAAGTAATACAAAGCTTAAATTTGTCTTTGCTGGAGCTGCATACGAAGTATTCAAGCATAAATAAAGAAAATATAAATAAAGCGGGCCTGAATCTATTTCACTGTGTTATTAAAATTCCATTGTTTGTTCTGCAGGAAAAAGACCTCCCAAAATGACAGTGGTAATCTGGGCAAAAAGCAGATTGTTGCCAAAGGGTTCAGCTCTTAAAGGGGGGAAGCATTTTAAAAACTGCCAAGGAAAATATTTTCATTCATGAGTTCACCCAGCCTAAACATGCATCTAATCCTCCCAAACTGACAGTTCAAAAAGGCAACCACAGTTGGGACAGGCAAAGTGTTCAGTTCAAAGGAAAAAAAAAAAAAAAAAAAAAAGGAAAAGGACCTATGGATTATTAGCATTATCACTTTATCACAAAATGACCATCAGCTCTGGAAGTGCATAGCTGCACCTCCCCTTCCCAAACCTGGGGACTTAGCCCCCATCGTGTTGCTAAAGGGCAGCAAAGCCTTCCTCTGCGATTCACAGCAATGAGAAGAGCCTTTGAGTGGGTTAGGACTTGCTCCCATTTGAAAATGTAAAGATTGACACAAATGGAAGTGCCCTGAATCTGCAGAAGTAAATTGAGAACCTCAAATGGTGCCCCCAGTCAAGGACCCCCCTTCTCCTGAAATACTCATTGCACACACTAAAAAAAAAGAAATTACTTACTAGATATGTAAATCTTAGCGTATTTAGCAAAAGAAACCATCACAATCTCTGTTTTACAGATGTTAGACTAGAGGATAATGAGTGTCATGCCCATGGCTACACGAGACAGCAGTGGCAGAGTTGGGAAGTGAATAACGAAACCTCTGAAAAAAAAAAGCTGCAGCACGTTTAAAGTGAGTCCCTGGGCAACATGAGCCTTCCCAAGAAATAGAGGAGATCTGTCTCCTTTGTTTGTTTGTTTTTGTTTGAGAGGGCTGATTTTCATTTTGTCTTTCTTCCCCCAATCCTCATCCTCGCCAGCCCGGTGTGAAGCCACCAGCTCTCCCACCAGCCAACTCACTGCTCATTCCTTTTGCTGGTGTCAGACCTGTGGCCCCAATCAGACAAATGTGACAAAGCTGTAGAGGTCTCACAGATGCTGAGTTCCCAGAAATTCTGCAAAAATAGGCATAAGAGACTTTACACCATGAGGGAAGACTGAAGTGTGAGTCCAGCTATGTTTTAAGACACCAAAATACCTGCATGGGAGATTAATGAATATCCCAACTGTTGGGAAAAAAATAACATTTAGCATTAGGCACAGAACAATCCAGTGGAGAGAGTCAAAAACAGGCTTCAGAAGTCTCATTGTCACCTGAACTATTTGGTGCTGAAGCCCACAGCTGCTCGCCCTCGCAGCAGGGACACGAGGGATGGGAGACCCAAGGGAAGCCAGAAGCAATTTTTGGTTGAGGGCTACCGTTGTCCCTCCTTCACCCCTACCAACAGCCACTTCTCATGGCACAGGGGACGAAGGTGGCTGGGGACACCTGGCAGGGCTGAGCTGCTCCAGCCCATTCTCTTGGTTGAGGTCCCACCACGGTTCTCCGGAGCTTTGGCCTCGGACCTGGCGGGCTCAGCAGCCAGCAGAGGGGGTGGGAGAGCCAGACTGTCACTGTTATCGGTGAAAAATCTCCATTTCTCACTTGTAAAATACATCATAGCAGCAGAAACATCTCCCTGTCCAGCTGAGAGAGGAGCCAACTCTGTCTCACCAATGTGCTTTCCAGGTCCCGCACCGGGAGAGGTGCTGTTGCAAAGCAACAAGCCTGCAAGAGAGCATCTGCGGCAATCTGTGCGTGACCAGCTGCAGGCTAGGGATTTTTTGGCATTTATCCTCAGATGAAGCTTTCCTAAAAAAATCCTTCCCAAGTTTAAAACACAACAGTGCATGCTTGAAATTCTGGCAAACATTTTAAATGTCTGGCGAAGCCCCAAAGCCAGCAGCCGAGCAGCGGCTCCGTCCTGCCATTGGCCGCTGGACTGCAGTCATCCCCCCCTGGGGCTCAGCTCTGTCGTCTGTTTGTAGAAATAAAAAAGTGAAAAGCTAGTGAGCATTTTAGCAACCTCTCTGTCCCTTGGCACAGCAGCCAAGCTATGGGTTCCCCATCCCTCCCCACCTTCCCCATCGCAGCAAGCTGAGCCCGAAGCTTGGCCGCAGGTTTTCCCTCGGTCCCTCTGTGGGATCTCTTTGGGACACTCCAATTGCACCAGGAGCCACCTGCAGCATGAGGACCAAGCAGGTCCCAACACAAAAGCACATAAATGAACATGATGCCTTCTTGCCCCTGTCAATGGTCATCTCGGTGCTGAATCTCAACCCATTTCTCTGTTTTGTCTCTTGAAAAATAAAGTCCTGAGCAAGAAGCCAACATCCAGCAACAAGGACGCTATTCCCAGCTGCGTTTTCCAAGTGCTGTGTTACAAGATGAGTTTAATTACCTTCCTCCCCTGTGATCCTTGGTGTTGTCTATTTTATTTGCGTATATTGGTAGTGATTTATTCTAAAGAAAATTAAATGTTGATGGAAAGTTATCTCCAAATAGCTGCAGCTGCAGCACGGTGTGTGAGAGCCCCCAGAGACGTGAGCAGCTGGTTACACGGTGCCTGAGCAACCTGGAACTTGTCTGCTCTCCCCTTCTACTGGAAAGGACCGTGGGAGCTTTAAAAGAGCCAGGTGAATAAATGCATGATGTGTTGAAGGTTTATTTTGTTTGAAAACATACCTGGAATATCCTGCCAATGCTATCAGGCAGTTCCAGCCTGTAATGATGGCGATTGGGAACTGTCGGTTCAAGCAAGACATCCCCTAGAAGGAGGAATACCAACCGCTGTCTGGCCAAAGCCACTCCCTGCGGTGTCTAGTACCAGCCAGTGTTTGTGGGATGCTTAATTGTCATCTCAGGCTCGCACACACGCTCAGTTTGTGGATGGAGCAAGCTGAAAAGCATCACCCGTTTCACCCAGGAAAAACAATCCTCTTACAGCGAAGTGACAGTCACAGTGCTACTGCTGAGCAGGCATGCACAAAATACACACATTACTCCCCAGCTCAAGACCTTAAGCCTCTTATTGTGCAACTGCTGGGTGTTTTGGTTTTTTTTTTTCCCCTATTTGAAAGTTAATTCAGATGACAACAGGATTAGCCACTGCAGAGCTCCTGAACTGTACGCTTGCAGCCTCACGATGGGCGACTGCTGGGCTGATGCTTGGCAGGATTCCTGCTCTCATCCATCACGTTGGATACAGATGAGTGTTATTTTGACTGCCTTCGTGCTTTAACCGTATATTATGATAGTATCAGATTCTCTGCTGCCTAAGACGAGTTGTAACAAGGGAAAATGCAGACGAGCAGCCCACATAACTGCACCAAGAGTGCAGCATGATCTGGTAACTGTAAGGATGCTTATAGTGAAGAGCTAACACAGGATAACCAGACGGGAATGCAGCATCCTCTGTGATATCTTCGGGCTTGATTCGAGTCACTTCAGGATAGATCTTCTAAATTGAGCTCAGCATTAACTTCTCTGTATTAATTTTATCTTCCTTCATGTTGGCTTGTGGTTGTTAGCATTTGGCAAATCAAACATTGCTAGCCAAAATTTTCAAACAATATGGACAACCAGAATTTCTACATTTTCGGATAAAATGATGCAGTAATTGAGAAATTTTGCTTCCTTCATGCTCTTTGACTGAATGATTCTAAAGCATTGAAGAGGAGATCAGAGCTGTCTGTCCACAGCTTTGAAGAGACACACAGATGAAGTGAGCAGCATGCCTATAAATGGGAACCCCATAGGCCTGGTTTGGATTCCCCAGATTTCCTATAAAATTCCTACTAATTTGGGTCAATTGCTTGATTTCTCTGAGCCTCAGATTCCCATTGTAACTTTTTTTCAGATAAGATTACTACCTGTAGAGCAGAAACAACCTCTCCTGATGTATTTAGGCAATGCACACACAGCAGGACTTCACTTGGACCCCTCACTGTTGCTGTAATACAGCTCATACTAATTGCAATATGATGCAATTAAATCATCTGTACATACATTTTCTGTCAAACCCGATTTTATTGCCTATAAAATTCCAAAAGATGTCACAGCATCCCCATGCTGTGCGTTTATCTCTCCTTCCCATACATCCCTGCTCTAGCCAGCAAGCCTGACAACGTGGACATCCTCTGTACGGGGTGTCCGGCGCACTCAGGGCTCAGCCACAGTGCACCAGACCTTTGGGGACCGCAGCTTTGAGCACAAGTGCAAAGTCCTTCTCAGATCCTTGGCAAATCCAGCCCTCGCACCTACACCCAGGACTCCAGTTCATTTCGAAGGAACTGCTGTAAGTTTTTCCTTCCCTTTCAACATCTGCATGTCTCCATTTTCCTGACCTGGCCAGATGTTTTACCAAGAGCAGAGATGACTAGAGAGAGCTCAGGCATGAGAAATATTGAGACAGGCACTGTTATGAACATGGGCTTTCTCCAGTGCCACCATCACCCTAAAAAAAAAAAGGGTTGTGCCTACCAAATTAAAAAATTTGGCATCTGGCTGTTCTTAGCGTGTCTCTGGCTCTTACGGAGTATCCAGTCACTTGAAGGTCTCCTTACTCACTCAGCCTCTCCAGAAGTCGTTAGTATTTAGTGTTGAGGTGGGAATTGAGTGCTGGCAGTAGAGCAGAAGATGATTACGAGAGCTGCTGCTGAAAGCCCTCACCAGTTCATGACTCCAACTGGCCATCAATCCTACCTCATCACAAAACCGTGCTGAAATCTAGGAACCTCACAGAGCAACAGGCTTCGTGGAGTTTGGAACATTTTTCCCCGTGTGACTGGTGAGGTCATTGCCTGTCTGCATGTGAAACCCTGCTGCGGTGACTCACAGGCTGCTCAGACCCACCTTGAGAGGGACACCCCGGAGCTGCCTGCTGCAGGCGGTCTCTCCTCAAAACCCACTTGGTGGCTGTGGGTGTCCAGCAGTGTTTGGGCTGTTGCTTCAGCCAGTGCATGGCTCAGCCATCCTGTCGTATTAGTTACTGCCGCAAGTGAAGACTGTTACAGACAAATATGATATTTCATAGAATCATAGCATCACAGACTGGTTTGGGTTGGAAGGGACCTTAAAGATCACCCAGTCCCACCCCCTGCCCTGGGCAGGGACACCTCCCACCAGCCCAGGTTGCCCAAAGCCTCATCCAGCCTGGCCTTGAACCCCTCCAGGGATGGGGCATCCACAGCTTCTCTGGGCAACCTGGGCCACTGCCTCACCCCCCGCACAGGAAAACATTTCTTCCTCAGATCTCATCTCAATCTCCCCTCTTTCAGCTTAAAACTGTTACCCCTCATCCTACCACTAAGGATTTAGGGATGACAATGGGACAGCAACTTTTGGACATGTTTGCAAAAATCTCCAACTTGAAAGCACCTACTTGGGTTCCTCTCACGGCACGCACGATGGTGCCGGGATCTGAAGGACATTTTCCAAGAAGTGGAGAAGGCAATACACTGTGATTTTTATGGTGGTGATTTATTTCAATACATGGACAGAAACTGCTCCCTTACCTCAAAAGAAATTGCAAAGAGGGAAAAACAAGGCATGGTTTTTTATACACACAAAATAGAAAGAAATAAAAAATGCTTTGTTTTCTGAAACATATTCCAAAAGAGTGGGTTGAGTATTTTCAAATTTTTATGGGGTTTGGGTTTTGGATTCTGTTTACTAAGAGCATACAAATACTTTTGAAAACGACATTTTTTTTTCCCCATCAAAAAAAAATCATAATTGAAAATTTAGGTGAGTTGCAGACTCAAGAAAGTAACCGGATGGGAGATGACAGCAGGCCAAAGCCAGAATGGCTCCTTTCCATGCCCCAGCCTGGGCATCTCCTCCTGCTCCTCATCATCTAGAGGTCTCAGACTGAAGTGGGCATATCCCCCCACACACCTGCCATCATTCTCACTCGTATTCCCCAGAAAACAGAGATATCACTGTAAGGTTTGGGAGGACACCGAGACTGGACCACAGGGCTGGACCCAATCCAGATGGATTCCCTCAAACCTCTTTGGAGGATGCTTGCAGAGGACAGTTGGTCTTTCCCCTCCATGGAGCTACAAACAAGTCTGGTTAGCTTTTTGTGGCTTATTAAAGGATTGTATATAGGAATGAATACAATGCTTAGCAACCCACAAGACCTCCTATAGACTTGAGTCTACAGGCTGGGCTATTAAAATAAATGAGAAATCACCATTGGGCTCAGCATGAGCAGGATTTGCCCAGATCTGAACGACACGAAGGAAAAAGGAGATAAAATACTGTCATGTATATTAAAGTGAGGGTGCTTAAACAGTGATTTTTCTGGTGGTGCCTATTCAGTCCTGTACCTTCTAACGTACTGGTTTTCTTTTCTCACAGGATGAGTACAGATCGAGGCAATTTACATCAAACTCCTTCCCCAGACCTGACACTGGTAATTATTCCAAATTACAAGATTTGACAGGAGCCTGAAGAAGTGGCACTTAACTCCACTGTAGCATTATGCTTTTTTTTCTTTCTTAATCCCCTTCCTAAAAGTAGAAAAACGATATGGCACTCCAGGTTGAAATGAGTGACTGAAAATATAATGCTAAAAATAAATGCGTAGCTGCCAATATCATTTTACTCTGCTTGCAAACAGGACTACAATCATGCATATTTCGACTTTTCTTTGTTTCTCTGCACTCAGGTCCCTGGTTTCTCTGCTCAACCCCTGCCCATGGACCGGACAGAGGATGGAGATGCTGAGACCTGCAGCCAGCCCAAGCTGCCTGGGAAATTTGAAGATGGAGTGCAGTCATTCATCCTCATTCCTACAGTACCAGGTTTCCAGCTCAGGAACATTTTTTGCCACTTGTTCTTCATTACAGTCATTGAATGCAACTGGAAGGTGGTGCAACAGCAGGTGAATCTGATTTCTTGCCATAATGCTGTAGGAATGTGCTGTTCTGGCCAGCTCAGACACTTGTTCCTTAAATATACCCTTAACTTTTTATATAAGTACTCCTAAAGAATTCCTCCAGCCCATCAGCTGAGCTGGTACCTTACAGCTGCATAAAAGATTTCATACCTGGGCAGTGTCCAGATATTGGGTCTCCATCTCTGGTCCGAATGAGAACAGAAAAATGTTCAAAACATCCCTGCAGAGCCCTGGGGAGAGGCCAGGAGAGGCTCCAGGTGGGACAGTGACACTGGACCTGTGGGCACAGCTCCTGGTGTCCCCCCTTTTCCTTACGGGACAGAGCCATCCAAGCAGTTTTGGGGACAGACAGCTGTCCCCAAGTGGCTGCCCTTCAGCTTGAACCCAGCTGCCAAAATGCAAGTTTGGGAGCTGATGGGACCCCCCAGCTGGTAGAAGGACCCTGTCCCCCCCAGGGTGGAGTGTCCTGGGGAGGGTTGGGGTTGCTCAGCCATTTCCAGAGCCTTCAAGGCAATGGCTCATTCCATCATCCCCCGGCTTTTCTGCTGGAGCACCACAATACCGGGGTACTATTACGGGCAGCAAATTGGCCCATTAAGCCTTAGGAATAATGACTGCTGTCGGTAATTACCCCTAATCCACTAATGAGCTATTGTTTGCTGGGAGCATTAAGTGTAAGCTTAATGATGTGCAAAAAAACAGCAAAATAGACTTTGCCCCAAAACTGCTAAACCAACTTAATTGAACAGATGCTTGCTTAGCACCTGCATTGTCATGCTGATTCATAGAGAATTGTTTTAATTGCAAGATGAGCCTCAGTGGATCATGTTTCCTTCACCTCAGGGTAGGTTCAGGAGTCAGAAAGTAGGGATTGATTAATTTGGTGGCATTAGTATGAAGGTTTAGCGCAGGCAATGCGGGTTTTCGTCTAAGCTGACCAACGCGTGGATGATATGGACCAAAAGCAGAGAAAAAACTCTGCAGCAATAATAGGAGAGCACTAAAAGCCCCCAACAGGAACTGTAAAATCAAAACCAAGTGTTGTACAATTTAATTTCTGTCCTGTATGAATTATATACTTATTAAGTAAAAGAAATGTTAAGTGAAAAGTATAAATTATTATAACAGCACTCGTGTAAAACAGAGTTTCGCTTTGTAAACTTTCGAATGCCAAGATTGATGGGTTTCATGACTTTCCCGAGATCGTGCAAATTTGGCTGGGTTTGCTGTTTTTTACAAAATTTAGTCAGTGAATTTATTACTTACACAGCAAAATCAGTGCAGTTCATTACCAACATAAGAACCACAAGCATGTCATGAATTAGGTGAAAACAGCTTTTCCTAGAAAGATGAGGCATTTACGCTGTTCAAACATGACCTTTTCTTGTGGAAAACCACAATAAATTCAAGGTCAAACTTCAATATTCCTTGTTGTGCCCCAAACTGCTAGAAATTACTCTCTCAGCACAGGAAAGAGGATGCTCTGCTCCCCTTCCCCTAATTTATATACAGCAAAACTGAACACCGCAATTTTCCTTCAAATACTGTCCTATTGAAGATAATGTTCTTGAATAAAACTTTCATGTTTTTGTCTGTAGTAATTCCTTCGCTTCTGGCTTTGAAATACCAGCAGCAGTGAAAGGTGATGAAACACAAAGAGGAAGAAAAAACCTGGATAAGAAAAGAGGTTTTATACTTCCAAGGAGTGCCAAAGAAAATCCAGGCAGACAGGTGCCTCGAAGGTGTCCCTCGAAGTCACTGTCACACCCTGTCTGTCACCAGCTCCTTTGGATCCAAGCCCTGCATAGGCTGCATCAGCCTTTGCATCCCCCATCCCACGCTGGCACATCTCTGACAGTGGATCTCGCACACTCTAGTGCCTTGTATGCATATGAGAGATGTTCTACTTTTTTATTATTATTCTGACGTTTTGAAACACATTGTTTTGTTCTTAGCATTAAAAAATAAGCAAATTTTATGCGCAAGGTAATTCAGAAGACTGCTGCGGTTGAGCTCATAATACTTTTGTGGACATTGCATGCCTGTTGCCCCAACCCCAAGACAGTTTCTTAATCAGCATCATTCATGAAATAAGCTTTATGTACACGCTTTCCTCCTCACCGTGGGTTTGGAAACACAAAATGACTGTTACAATCTTTTTGAGCATCCATACTTAAGTTACACACCCAAATAATTCATTCACATTCATCAGAGCCAGCGTGGTTTGAGTACTTGTCCCAGAAATGTCCCAGGATTTTTCCATCTCTCCCCTCAGCCCTGGCTGTTTCTCCTTTTCTGCATTCCTGGATGAGCAGGAACATTTCCTCCAGGAAAAACAGTGGAGGAGAACCGCCGAGAGCGGAGGGAGCAGCAGTGCTCTCCTGCAATCCCACTGCCTCCGCTAGAAACAGCATCCCATCAATTGCACTGCAGACTCTCCAGGGATGATGTCTTCTGGCCAGTCAGAATGACACAATAACACCATAACTCTTTCTTCTTTTTTCCAGTATTTCCTATCTGGGTGCATTTCACCAAATCAGACCAGGAGGAAGAGTTTGAGGGGTTGCTGTTGTCATCTTTCAAGCACAAGTGAACAAGAAAAAAAGGTGTTCCTGATGGAAGGAACAGAAAGGTGCTCTCAGCTGAGTACCCAGCTCATGACTTTGAGTAAATGTTGGCATTTTCTTACAGAGGATGGTAAAGCTCATTGGTTATAGTCATATGAAATAGGAAAAATCCAGTTAGACCTTCGGGAATCACCTGCTGCCAACTCTCTCCGGCTCCACCACGCAGCCAGGCACTGATCGATCACTGTGGATCCTGTCTCCTTCTCCAGATTCATGCAGGGAGCCTGGAGCCGATTCCTGCACCAAGAACCGTCACTGTTAAACCAAACAGTCCCTCAGGAGCACATGGAATGGGGGACTTTGGAGCAGCAGGGGGTGAAAGAGAAACAACATTTTTTAAGTTGCGTTCCTGTCATCTCTCTTTTCCCCAGAACTGGGTGTAGAAAGAACTTTGTGTGCAGGAGGGAGAGCAGGAGAGCTGCCCTCTGCAAACATCCCTTCTGGGAGCCTTCAGACCTCTGCTCTCACCCCTCCCCGTCCCGCAGCGAGCATCCCAGCACGGCCCCCGTGCGTAAACCCGACGTCAGACTTCAGAGCACTCCAAATGTAACTGAGAAACCACCTTAGATGTCCCTCTTCCTTAAATTCCTTCCAAATCCCCCGTTAAGTGCTAAACATCACGGGGCTGAAAATTTCGCCCGAATGTTATTTATACATCAAACATTTAATGCAAAACGTATCCTATGATTGTGGAACCTCCTCTTCTCATTAAAACATTTCATGCTGTAATAAATCCATCTCATAGGGGCTAATTTATGCCTAAGAAAATTATTTTCCCTTTTTTTTTTATAAAATAGATGTTTAGATTGCAACATTCTCTCCTCTCTGGAGGTTCTGTATCTACGTTCATGGGAACAGCAATCTCACCAGCACGTTTTCAGGGGCACTGCTTTCACTGTACCATGCTCCTCAGCCCTTGGTGAGCACTTTCTGGACCATACATATACCCCATGCCAGACAGACATCACTACAGCAGAAACAAAGGTCACATTTACGGAGTTTGCAAAGTGAAGAAACACTTTTTTGCTTGGCTGCCTAGAAAGGCAATTGTGCCCTTTCGTAGAAATGGAGAGAAGAGGAAGGGGTGGCCCAGGCTTTTGGAAGAAAAAGCAATATTTTCTGCATCCAGCTCCTGCAGTCTCTTGACGCTGAAGACTATGACCTCTGGTTATAGCAGAGCACACTGGGTTGAATTTAGATGACAACTAATAAGGCAACACTGGCTCCCAAGGCAGAGCTAATGTTGTAGAGGATATTCTTTGTGGGATGATGTGAAGCCTTTTAATAAGACTGTTCCTGTATTTAAAGGCACCTTTTCTCATGCACACTCACTACCGCACTCACTTTGTTTCTGTCCCATGTCCCCCAGATGTTAGCCCTCCTCTGGGCCCTGTTAGATGCAGTTATTGCCACGTTGGACCTTCGTTCCCTGCACCAAGGAGATCGCAGTTGGGCTTTTCCGTGAACCTGGCCAGCCATCATAGCACACCACTCTTCTGGTATTAACAAAGAGGTTATTTTCTCAGACAACAGATCACAACCTCGTTTTCCTTTTCTGAGGAAATTTCCCAACTAATAATACTTAACTATGAAAAGAAAATCGTGTGGGATTATCAAGGATTTTTGATTCATTAATTTGGATACATTTTATGTGCAGAATCACCATGTGTTCCAGCCAAGGCTGAGCTAGAACCACACAAATATTACACACTGCCTTGTTAATGCCAGCAAAGCCCTTTTTATTGCATAATTCTGCAGCCTGTCTGTAGTTTTTATTTCATTAATTTTCATCCTGATAATTGGAAGCAGCTTCTCTCCTTGCTTTTCTAAGGTTTAATGAGCTACATAACTTCATGCCTCCCACTGAGGGGCTGGAGGTCACTTTGCACTCTGGAGAACTGCAACACCTTGTCCTCTCTGGTAACAGAAGACAATCCTTATTGTCTTCCAGCAGAGGCGTGTGTGCATTCATGTGTGTGTCAGAAATGTAGGTATGATCTTCTCTGCAGGGAGAAACCATCTGCACCGCACAGATTTTTGAGTTGGGAAAGATTCCTCTTAGTGGTGATGCCCATGAGATGCAAGACATGATCCTGCAACAGCACCAGGTTACCTCATCTCATGCTCCTTTATTTTCCTGATCTCTACCTTGCAATACAGGAGAAGCTCAGAGGTCCTTGAGCAGCATCATGGAGAGGAGTCCAGCTCAAAAATGCTTATGCTAAATTTTGAGTGTTTGCAAGAGAGAAAACATTATACACTTTTTTTTCCCATGATGCTGACTGTGAGTTGGTTTTGCTTAGTTTTGAAAGGGATTTTTAGTTGCACATTTTCACGCCCTAACACAAAAATAGGTTCTGTCCCCCTGTACCAGTTTGAATGACACAAACCAGAGTGAAGAAAATGCTACATGCATGTCTAAGTCCAGCAATTGCACCATCTGAAATGCTTGAGAACCTTCTTCCAAGATATTTTTTTCTGACAATCCCAAAACTCATGAGATAAATGGCGATACTAACAAAATAAACCACGCAAGCCCCCATATTCAGGTATGTGAAAAAGCATCTTAAGTTGTCCTGGTTTGTTCAGCTCATCTTTAATGTGTTTACAATGCAAATTAAAAAGCAATCATCTCTTCGCTAGCTTTTAAGGGTGAATTACTCCGTACAAGGGAAAGCCCATTCACACCAGGAGTCTCACTCCCAAAAAGCACGTTTGTGAAGCAAAGTGCTAAGTGACCTAGAAAAGCACACAACAAACAAGAGTCTTGTCTATACAGGAGCTTTGCGTTGTACTATGGCCCGTAGCTGTATATGGATCACGTTGAATAGGAAGCTATTTACTTATTTCAGTCCATAATTCCACCTAAGATGAGTCAACAGCCAGTGTAAACAGGAGCTTTATTGCCATTTGTCACCTGAAAGAACTGCCTCAAAAGCTGTCAGTTGAATTTGGAAGGCAAATGGTGCCCCGCAGATGAAAATGAAAGCCCCTGTGTTTTCTGCCTGCTCGGCTCATATATAGTTGTCATAATTTTACATCAAGCTTAAAACTGATCTGCCCTTAGGGCCAGCTCTCTGCTCTGCGTTGTGGGGGGTCCTGTTGCACAAACATGTTGGTGCAGCGAGTGCCAGAGTGGCTGGTGCGGAGACGCTGGCCTCCGACGTGCTTGGCTTGGGAATGTTTTCAAAGCATGTCTTCTTCCTCCTCCTCCTCCATAGACTTCCCTCCCATGAGCCGTTTCTGGAGATGGGATGGGGATGGTTCCAGCTGGGGTCAGTGCAATGGGTTAATGGCTTTATCAACAGGCTGCCCAGAGAAGCTGTGGATGCCCCATCCCTGGAGGGGTTCAAGGCCAGGCTGGATGAGGCTTTGGGCAACCTGGGCTGGTGGGAGGTGTCCCTGCCCATGGAAGGGGGGTTGGAACTCAATGATCTTGAAGGTCCCTACCAACCCAAACCATTCAGTGATTCTGTGATTCTGTGATCAAGGTAGGAAAGAATCCAGGGCTCTCTGCTGGAGTCCTGAGCGCATACCAAAAAGCCATGGAGGCTATAAGGTGAGTTCTTGTCAAAAATGCACTAAGAGAAAACCCCTTAGGTGATGTGCAACACCCCTGGTGGGTCACACAGATGCTGAGTGTGGGGGTGCTCAGCTGGTGGCAATCAGCTGCTGCCCTCTTGTCACCAGCTGGTCCCAGGGAGTTACGTGAAGCAGTGTGTACAAGGAAGTGCTGCCACAGGTTTGTCCCCTGGCATTTGCTTTAAAATTCTAACTCATTAATGGAAATGATCATAGGAAGAGGACACCCAGTTAAGCTTTTGTGATTTCTGCGGGAAGATAAATGTGATAAAGGAGTAGAATGACTTAAATAACACCTTGGAATTGGAGGAGCCTCATATTTGCAACTGCATCACAGAAGGAACAGTAGCTACATTTGAGGAATCTCCACACCCTTGTTTAATTTAGTTTTTATATTTCTTGAAAAAAAAAAAGAAAAAAGAAAAAAGAAAAAAAAGTAAAATCCCAACCCACAAGCTCAGTGCTTTTTGGATTAATAACAAATACTTGTCAGCAAACAGTACATTAGCTGGCTCTTGGCAGTTCATCAAAACACATCATGGAACCGAGCTGCTCGTGTTTACAGAGAAAGGGAAGGGCAGGACACGCAGTGTAACGGGTAGCAACTCATTCTCCAGCCCGTACAAATGGGCTGAAAGGCTCAGAGAAACTGTTGCATGAATAAGAAAGAGGAAATATTTTTTCATTTAGTCAAAATGGTTTATGGGCTGTGATTGATGGAACATCCACCCGCTTGTTCGCGTTAACAATAGCAGCATCCATCAAGCAGCGTGCAGGTTTCTAACCGGGGCTACTGGAGCATGGCGCTGCTCAACAGCCATCTCCTCCCCATGAAACCAAGGAGTGTCACAAGGGAGGGACCCAGACTGTGCTTGGAAATGAGAAAATGGGCTGAAACCACTCTCGCAGACAGATGCACGGGCTGTTACTGGAGACAGTTGGTCCGTAGGACTTCCTACTGGTTTTATAATTCACCTGCAGGGTAGGACCGTGGCTGTGCCAGTGGCAAATCTGCACAAGCAGGTTCTGTCCCTTGGCCATCATCCCACCCATCCCCAATCTGGGTGCCAAAGCCACATCTTCTGCGTAGGGACACCTCGGAATCAAGGAACCGCAGCATCCGCGATGTCCAGGAGCTCCCAGGGCCAGGCGGAGACTGGGTGTGTTGTGTTGGGTGACAGCATTCAATTCCAGTGCTTAAATCTCTCCTACAGCTGCCTGGGGTGTAGACCTACGTGACTCGTCTGTGTTGGTTATGCAGTTTTTAACATTAACAGCTGTCTAGCGGTTTGGGTATATGAGAGAGAGCCAGGACCCCAGCCCCGACACCGGCTCCGTGCCTGGCCCTGGGCAAGCCCTGCAATCTCTCCTTGTCCATTTTCCCTCTTAATAGTATTTGCTTACCCATCTCCTAAGTACAGAGAGAGTTCGTTTATATTGTAGAGCCCTTTGAAGTTGTAAATCTCTGTGCAAATGTCAAGTGTCACTATTATTTTATACTCAGTTGGTATTTCAGATTGAATGAGAGCCTCAGTGCATGTAAATTGAATGCATATTAGGAGATTTCGATTTAAAACATCAGCCAGTTATTGTAGCCTGAAACATCTTGCTCAACTTAAGATAACTATATACTTAAAGCAGAAAAGACTGCCAAAAGCCAAAGATGAAAGAGGTTAGAATAACATCATACAACGCAAAGGTGAGGAGGCAAACGCGGGTAACCCAGCAGATCAGGCGTGGAGTGGGATGGGAAAGCTTCCTCTCCATGAGTCAGATGTTTTATTAACTTTATCCAGCAATAACATCCCAGCGCACGGGGCTGTGCCATTCATCTGTGCACACAATAACGGCAGAGCGGGGCAGGAGGAGGGGTGCCGGGGGTGTTGCCCTAAGGCGGGGAGGGCAATTCTGCAGGAAATCTGTGTTCCTGGAAAGGCAGGCTGGGCTGGGACATGCCTGTGCCGTTGCTGTCCCCGCTCTGTTGGACCCCAAACGTTTGTTCAACATCTTTTCTTTGGTAAGCGCTGGGGTATTTTTTGCTTGTAAAATGTTTGGTTATTACTGTGCATGCGTGGTGGTGACGGGAGGTGGAAATACTGCAGGAAAACTGGATGTAGTTGTAATTCTACTGACTTACTTTTGAAATTTGAATGGGTTGTGGATCATGCTCCTCCCAACAGGTCTCTGAACTTTATTGTTACTTGTCCTTTCCACAGGTAGTACTCAAAGAACCCTGTTGGGTTTTTAATTTATATTTTAATTAAGAGTGAGACACGTAAGTTGTCCAGAAAGCATTCAGAGGGCAGAAGAGCTGCATTTGCATCTAATCTACTGTAAACCATCTCTCAGCAAGCTTGATGTCCACAATAGAGATAATGAAAAAAAAAAAAAAAAAAAGTGATGGCAATGATGATACATAAAATGTCTTTTTAAACAAAATGAACAAAGAAGGGTTCAGAGGAGATTTCAGAGAACAAATTTGTTGAGAGTGATCAAGAGTTGACAACTGGATGTGAACATCTTGCTGAGAAGTTTGGGGACTGGTGACAAGTATTTGCTAGATATCTCTGGGCACATTGTGCCCACAGTTTCCTTGTTCTTTCTTTATTTTTACTTTTCATTTTCCTGCTGCCATGCAACCAATGGCTTGAAAATTAATAAATCTTCATGTAAACAATTTGTAGCCTACCACCTGAAATGGAGTTCAGGGCACCATGAAACGTCCATCTCGCTCTATTCAAATACCTGGTGGCCAGATACACCTGGCAGGATCTTCTCATCACAAAAGCAAGTTTGCTCTTGCCCTGTTTCATCCTACAGCAGCTCTAGAAAGTCCCCCCGGTCCTCTGCAGACAGATGTGGCTATTTGAATGGCAAAAGTGAAGAATTCAGCAAAGGCTCTGAGTATGGAGTGATGCTACAATTCTAGACCATAATTTGTCTCCCTTTAAGCACCAAAGGGAAAAATCCCTCCTGAAAACATTTTTTCTGTCCATGCAGGACCAGCATCACCTCTCCTTTTGCTGGTGTCACCTGGAAGACCCAATAAATTCCCTGTAAAATGCATGAAACACATCAGCCAGTCTGACCCTGGGTGACAGCCACTGCTCCCCTGCCTCCCTTGTGTTGCACTGAAGCACGCAGCTGATTTCTGCTGCTCCCCAAACCTTTATTTTCTGCCTCTCCTGCACCTCTCCTGCACGTGGAGGCTTCCAAACACCCACCCCAGGTGGTGTGAAGGGTTGACCAGACTTTTGAGCATGGGACAGCTTATCTGCAAGGCAGCACAGTTGTGTTTCGAAGCGACAGAGATGATGGAGGAGCAAGTCGACGAACGAGCATCTTTGCAGAAATCTCTCCCCTGCCTTTGGCTCATCTTCGCGTGTTCTCCCGCCTCTAGCTCAGCCTGGGAGACATCGCCCATTGCCACACATGCAGGCTGCTAGGCAGCTGCGGGATGTCAAATCCCATCTTCTGGAATGGATTTTCAAGCAGTAGCTTTTATTCCGCTCCCTCCTTGCTCCGACTTGTGTCTTAAAGAATTTTCTCCTTTGGCCTCTTTTCTGTTTGCTGAGCCACCGCGCTGCGGGCAGGCTTTGGATGCACAGCGACTGTTTTGATCTCAAATTCAAACACAGGGTACTTTGCTTGGAGGCATTCTTCTTGGTAAGAGCAAAGGGAAATAACTGAACCTTCTTTATTTTCAACCATATGATGTGGCATGAAATTTTGATCCCTGTTGTTCGACGCATCTCTCCAACCGGGGTTGGCTGCAAAGCAATTGCATTTCTTGGTGGAAATCAGGCCTTGACCGTTGGTTCCAGCCCAGAGTGGTGCCAAGCTTGGTTGGCACTTTTCAAGGGAAAAATATGGGCAGAGGAAAATTCTGAAACCTAAGTCTCCTTATCTTTGGGAAATTACATTGGCCGGTGATCTGGGCGGGCTGTTGTGCAGGAAGACTGACAGTCTTTGCTTTTTCGAGCCTTGGCAGGAAAATACATCCTGGATTTGAAAAACCTTCCTAGAGAAGTTCTTGTTGAAGTGAACATGTTCATGCGAAAACAATTGCAATTTGATGAAACAGAATTTTCCAACCAGCTCCCCTCCACCCCCTGTTTTATTGGATGCTTTCCACCTGTGCTTTGCATTTGGGATTAAGCAAGGTTTCTCCTCTCTGCCTCTGCCTTTGTGATCCAGGGAGTCTGTCAACAACTAAAGACAAATTTGCAGAGCAATTCCCAGCTGACCCGCAAGCAGTTTTTGTTTCAAGTTCCACGAACTCCTTGCAATCTTCCTCTGCCTAGCAAGGAAAACCGGGACATTTGGACCATGGCTGCAAAGGAACAATTCCCAATTTTCTTTAATCGAGGATTTGGTCTTGACCGTCCTGAAATGAGATGTAAGGGGGCACGCCTACCACTGCTCAGGAACATTGGCATTTAGGTGAAAGAGGATAAATGGATGTCATCAGCAAAGAAAGAATTACCGTAAACAGATGTATGGGTTTTATCCAACAGCTGCAAAAATTAATAGCTACAAACCATGTCTTCTATTAGGTTTTTATTCTATTGGGGCATTTAGCACTTGACTTGAGATCGTGACAAGTGTTTCCAAATCATCTACAAAACAAGACTATTCTAAAATATACAGAAAAGAGGGAGGAGGGGGCAAAGGGAGAACATTTTTATGCTCATTCTGAACATCTGAAAAAAACTATTTTCTTGTTGGACCAGAACTAGGAATATTAATTCTTTGAAGTCAGTAACGTTCAACAGGAAGCTAGATGCAAATGAAAACATCTCATTAAAGTGGAAAACATATCGCCCTCTGTTTGCAGAAGGGCCCTAACAGGTCTATAATAAGGTACGTTGCTGCTGACAACAGAAAGATGAAGAAACAAAAGCTTAACTGAGTTTTTAAATAATAATTAATAATCTGCTGCAAAGCCATGCAAGGAGATATTCCTTAACCAGACCACTTAAAATAATACTCACTGAAACCCTCTCTCCCACTAATGCAATTTGGCATAGCCTCACTGAAGTGCTGATAAAAGTTCTGACCCCGGCACTTTTTCTGATGATAAGTTATTACTTTTATTGTCTTGAAATCAATTTCTGTATCTTCTTTTCACTCAGACATCCCAGCTTTTCCTTGAAGTTATGTGACAGTTCCCATCACCTCCAAAGAGAGGAACGAGATGGGATGCCCACGCTCTAGGTATATATGATATAAACAGAACAGTCACTTTTTCTTGTTTCCATAAAAAGATGAATCGACCCTTTTGCTGCTCATTCAGTGTTATATATTTAAGGAAGTATTCTCAATTTCGGAATTTGGCGCTCAGTCCTTTTGTGTATAAAAGTCAAATATGTTTTTATCACTGTTGAAGTGTTAAGTTGTTAAGTTCCTTAATATTTCCTCCGAAAAGTTGACTTGCTCGATTTCGTCTGAAATGTTGTGGTGTTTGCGACTCATAAGATCAGTGCTTTCCACCGGTCCTGCAGTGGGGCTCCCAAAGCTAGGAAGGATTCAGCTCGATGGTTTGGGCAGAGGAGCAGCATTCCCAGCTTCTCCTGAGCTGTATTCTGGATCTGACCTCAGTTCCTTTAACAGTAAATCACTTCAGCTCTGTCTCCTTTTTGTAGTAAAACTCAGATTATATTTGCTTGTACCAACCTCCCAACACAAGTGGTGGAAAGAAGAAATAAAGTGAGGAAGGGATATAAACAAATTAAATATATTGAGGGAAGCTGTGGTCACCCAAGAGGAGGACACCGTAAAAGTTTGGTGGAGGAGCCAGACCAAAGCCATGTATAACCTCAGGATTTGGGGTGCAATTTTCATGGAAATCAGGATGTCATCCAGGACAGCGTGTGTTTGCACAGGGGCTCCTGCAGCCTGGGAAACGCGGCTGTTGATTGAATGAATCACCCATGAGGGGGGAGTTTCAGCTCACAGATGTATAAATGCAGACTCTGCTGGCTTTCTCCTGAAAAACCTCTTCACCAGATGTAGCAGAAAAAATTCCCAGTTCAGGAGGGAGGGAATTACTGCATAGAAACACACAATGGCAGTTGCCTGGCCATGCACGTGGCTTGGCCAAGGCTCGGCAGGGAAGGATCAGGAACATCCATTCGGTGAGCAGATCCAAAATATCCCACTCTCCATGTCCTCATGAAATTAGGAATATTCAAGGATAATTTTGCCCAGCACCTGGACATCCAGGTAAGCCAGATGCTTCAATATCCATAGAGAAAATGATGAGTTTTCCCAAAAATGCCCTAGTGTGAAATCCCAGATGAAAGCTGAGAATTGTTCTCTCAGATCCAAGTGTCCTGTGCTATGATGCAATGCGAGGGAGGTGTAAGGTTCCTGACTGTGGTTGCAAAATGACATTATAATCATTTCCATGCTGATAATCGCTTTTGCTTTTTGCACTCCCTGTGACCATCATCTCCACCAACTTTTCCTCCACTTCCCCGGAGTTGTGCCTCTCACGGGCCCTTCGTTTGGCCTCTTAGAGAGTTTTGTTCAGCCCTATAATAAAATGACATTTTTCATTTCGCATAGCTGGGATATTTTGTGGGAGGGGAAGATTTGGGACAAGGGGTTCGTTATCATTTTAGCAGAACATGGCAATAACAACAAAGCAGGACAGCTGATACAAATCATCTGTTTTATAAGTTCTAATACAGATAATGCAAAGAAAAGAAACACGTAACAGAAACCAGATATCTCCGTGGGGCTGCCACACGCCATCCGCGGCTGGGCAATCTCGGCTCCTTCAAATGTTTCACATATTCCTCGTTAGGTTTTTAGGGAGAGTCTGGGCAGACACAGGGCTTCATATCCGGCGTTTGAAGGGCAGTTGGTTTCAAACTGTTGAGTTTTGTTAACAGTTAGGGGAAAGAAATAGAATCATAGAGTCACAGAATCACAGACTGGTTTGGGTTGGAAGGGACCTTCAAGATCATTGAGTTCCAACCCCCCTGCCATGGGCAGGGACCCCTCCCACCAGCCCAGGTTGCCCAAAGCCTCATCCAGCCTGGCCTTGAACCCCTCCAGGGATGGGGCATCCACAGCTGCTCTGGGCACCCTGGGCCACTGCCTCACCACCCTCAAACAGGCATCTTCTGGTTGGAAGCTGGGGGCAATTGGGGTTTCATTGGGAATTCAGTCCTGGGGCAGTAGAACAAGTGATTGGGGTGGTGAAAATCAGCTGCTGCTCCTGCGCTGCGTTGTACAGCAGCCTCGTGCAATCACCGTGTTCCCACGAGACAGCAAACCAACCTCAAACTGGAATGGAAACCCAGGACTGAACTGGGTTGGGATTCCAACCACCTCTGAATATCAACCTGAGTTACGGGCTAGCTGCAACTGCTGCTTTTGTTTGGGAAGAGAATCAATAGAGGAGACCAACAGCCTTCTCTTTGCCTTCCTGGATTGTCCCAGGAAAGGGTGAAGCTTTGCTGGGCTGGACTGGAGGCACTGGGGAGCTCCCAGGAGCTGATGGGTCCCCTGTCCAGGCAGGTGGTGCATCCGTGGCCAGTCAAGGACCCCGACCGTGTCGTGTCACTGCAGAGCTCCAGGCACACAAAGAGTTCCCACACACAGAGGCAAAAATGTCCTTACACACCCTCCGTTCAACAGAGCTGTTAGAAACACCACGATGAAACATTTGTTTTCTTTTAAACTTGTTTTTCTTCCTTCCAAAGGTCACCTTAAGTGGGTCCCGGGTTCATTTCTCCAGGTTGTTTTCGAGCCATTATTGACTGATTGCCAAATCTCAGCCCTGCTGACGGCCGGTTTATAACACGCTGATAAACCTGGCTTAACCCGCTCCTGCTCCCCCACCCCACAAATGTCCCCTGTCACTCCTGTCCCTCTCCCTCCCTGCCTCCCACATCCCAACCCAGCTCACCACCCGTATCCCCTCCATCCCCAGCTCCCCAGACAGAGATGTCCTGGGCTGGAAAAGTCCGAGAACAAAGGTGGCCTCCTCCAACAGCTTTTGAAACAAACACTTTACTAAACAAAAATTTCCAGAGGGGGAAAAATGGATTAATGAAGGTGAGGAAAGCCTGCACTCTTTGTTCCTGCATTTTTTTTGCGTGAAACATGTTCGTGTTTCATTTTTCTGTTATTTTTCATTAGCCAAACTTTTATAAAAACTATTGCAAACAGTTTTTAAAAGTCTGAGATGGATTAAAATATTTTGTTTCATCTCAGTCAGGGCAAGTTATTCGGAGTCGGTGAAAACTGACTTAGAGAGGGAAGGAGGTTGTTTCACTAGAAAATGAAAAACTTTCCATTTCTGGACTAAGTTGTATGGGGTTTGCTCCTGAAGAAAATAAAAGTAATTTGTTTCTTTTCCTTATACCGAAAATAAAATATCAATTTTCCTTATACCGAAATAAAAATATTTTTAATTTGTGCTTGTTTTTCCCTTCTTTTTTTAGAAAAACAAAGCCAGCTCTTTGGGCAGCTGAATCAAATGTCCTGGGGAAGCAACTTTACTGCCCTGAAAGACTGTGCAGGATATTATGAAGATTTCATCTTTCAAATGAGATAGAAAATCATGGCGCAAGCTTATTGTAGGCAGAAGGATTTCCTGTAGCATTTTTGCAGCAACCAGGGTATATCACTTAGAGGGTCGTAGCCAAATTTCAGCCTCATTCTGCCCGCAGAGATTTCAGGCTGTGTACACAAAGTGATTCTTCATTTTCTATAGCGTCGCTGCGAGCCGCCCGTGTTATCCCGGGCACTAGCTACCAGCAGCTGCTGGTGGGGATTTTTGTCCGTGCTATATGTGTTTGTGCAGTCACTTTGTTGAGTTTATAAAAAGATTTGGGGCAAAATCCTGGCCCGAGTCAGATCACTGCAAAAATTGCCATGGACTTCACTAAAGGCAGGATTTCTCCTAGAGCAGAGGGATGTAAAACTCTTCATAGTAGGAGAGAATTCTGGACGATGAATTTCCTCACCAGCTATCAGTAGCTCGTGCTGTTCTGAATGTGCTCCGAGCATATCGCAGTTTTCTCGCTATTTATTCCTGATTTGAAGCTATTTCGCAACTCGGTTTGGGCACTTTTTCTTGCAGGGATTTGAAAGCAAAAGCCATTTCGGTTCATTTCATTAAGCACCTCAATTCAGGGATTTGCTTCTAATCCTTGAATGAAAATATCTCTCGGAAGCGAGTTTCTCATGCAATGTTTGTGTTCATAAATTGGAAAAAAAAAAAAAACAACAACAACCAAAAAAAAAAGCTACAACACTTCCCAGTAACATCCACTATTATTTACTTACTTTTTTCTCTTTCCACGGACTTTTAGCGGCATTTCCATCCTTCGCAGCCTGCATCTGACTGGCCACAGGAGGGATTCAAACTGCACATTTGTTAAAAAATCAGAAAGTAGTTGCTCAAAACCTAAATAAATGTAAGAACGTGAATTTATCCCCAGCTTGGGGGGGAAATGTTATTTTATCATAAAGATGATTATGGTAATTTGACTTTATTGAACAGCTTTTACATACAATTAAAAAGCAGCATTATGCACAAACATGAATGATGTGTAAGAAATCAATATTTGATTCACTCTGGGGTGGTTTTGGGCTTTGCCCGGGGTACATGATGTTGCAGGACCGTGTTTCTCATCACACAAAATTTAAATCAGATGACGCTTGGTCAGATTCCCCACCAAAAATGAACTTTCCCAGGAAATAAATTTTCTGCAGAACAAAAAGGGGGAAATGTCCCCTTTGTCCACCAGGTGGCACGAAGGGAATCCCCGCTGGAAACTGGCTGGAATATTAACGCCACTAATAGCATCTTTGCCACAGGAGATATCGAGGGCTGGAGGGTCCCACCAGCGCCCACGCCTCTGCCGGAGATGGGGGGCAGAGATCGTAGAATCACAGCATCACAGCATGGTTTGGGTTGGAAGGGACCTTCAAGATCATCGAGTTCCACCCCCTGCCATGGGCAGGGACACCTCCCACCAGCCCAGGTTGCCCAAAGCCTCATCCAGCCTGGCCTTGAACCCCTCCAGGGATGGGGCATCCACAGCTTCTCTGGGCACCCTGGGCCACTGCCTCACCCCCCGCACAGGAAAACATTTCTTCCTGATATCTAGTCTAAATCTCCTCTCCTTCAGCTTAAAACCATTACCCCTCATGCTGTCTGTCCACCCCTGATCCAGAGCCCCCCCATCTCTCCTGTAGCCCCCTTTCAGCACTGGAAGGTCTCCCCGGAGCCTTCTCTTCTCCAGGCTGAACAACCCC
>NW_010109874.1:34999-45635 GCF_000699245.1 Pterocles gutturalis
GGGCAGGAGCTGCTCCAGCCTCTGACCGTCTCCATGCCCTCCTCTGGACTCACTCCAACAGCTCCGTGTCTGTCCTGTGCTGGGGACTCAGTGACGGGGAGCAGTGATGGGGAGCAGTGATGGGGAGCAGTGCCGGCTGATTCACCGCTCAGCCACGCGGAGATGGAGGGATGTGTGAAATAAGGAGGGAGTTGATACAAACAGAGTATTCATAGCCAAAGGAGAGGGAATTGTGAAATCTTCCTGGGGCCAGAGGGCACTGCTGTGGTTAAACTTGGCTGGAGGGGACAGCTAATAGAGGGGAGAAGGGTTCTGGGAAGAGCAGGAGGCTGCTGCCGGTAGCGAAATCCGGATGAACCATCAAAGGCAGACAGGGAGAGGAGGAGAGGGTGGACTTCCCTGGAAAGAGGGGTGAGGGCAGGGGTGCAGACATGCACATCTTGAGCTCAACCATGGGGGCTGCATGGTGGGGAGCCAGCTGCAGCCAGCTGCTGGGCTGCCCAGGTCCAGCTTGGCTGAGCTCAGCTCAACTAGGCTCAGCCCCCCAGCCCCTGGCCCTCGCCTTGGGCTGGGCGTGGAAGGTTTTAGCAGGGAGATGGAAGGTTACTGTGTCTTTGGTTATCTCAAGCAGAGGTGGCTGAGTATAAAAGCACAGTGCAGAGGCAGCAGGAGTGCAGCAGTGAGAGGTAAAAGAGGTAAAAGCTCAGCAGGGAGGTTTTAGCCTGGTCTCAGCCTTCTACTGTGGCACAGGTGTGAACCGTAGCACCATGAGGAACGTGGCCAGGCTGGATCTGGCAGCCTTAAACTCTTACAGCATACCTTTCCGTACAGACCAAGGAGAATTAAATACATGTATAAAAAGGAAACATTTTCTGCTCTCTACCATAAAGGTCACCAGTCCCTTCAGAGACCAGAAACAAGCCTGGAGGTAGAAACCCCTCATTGCTGGGTGCTGACAGCAGCCTGAACAGACCCTTCTGCCTCCCTGCTGCATCTTTGCTGCCTGATACCTCTTCCCATCAGCCTTCGAGCAGTTTCTGGGTGCTGGGACCAGGACTGCCGCAGCCCCCGCTTCCCACCCGCCCGCTGAGCCTGGCACCGAATGGGGCGGCCAGCGCTTCATCCCCAACTGATGCTCCAGCAAGTGCCCCAGCACATGGCAAGAAGAGCTCAAGGACAGCATTTGGAGAGCTGGCAGGGTCCCCTCGAGAAATTCCAGGACAGGAGGTGCCCAGTGTGAGGGGAGAGCTTAGGGGAGGGCAGGAGCAGAGGGGCAGGGTGAGAGAGCAGCCCTGGGGGGGTAAAAATAAGCCTGATGGACACAGAAAAAGCTGCCCTGACACACAACTTGAGGAATCATCAGTCCTGCATTTGCCATCCCCCCTAGGTGCAGCTGAGCTCCGTGCCGGTGCCCCCCTGCACGGCACACAGGATGCAGAAGAGAAGCATCAGGGAGGTGGATGGAGTAAACCAGTAGGAACCCGGCGATTTCAAAGCCGTTTCTGCCATTGAACCAAAATATGTTTATATCTCGGTTCTTTATTCAATATAAGCAATTTTCTTCTTGTATACATTTGTACATCTTCAGTGCAATCTGCTCTGCATCAGGCATTGATATATCGGTATAGTCTCTGAAATGTTAGCTCTCGGGTAACATAAATAGCGTACTGATATTAAATCTGCCTTCAGAAATAGTTACATTACAATAAATTTGAAGGACTTGAAGGTTTTTAATCACCTCTACTTAGTTACTCAGGGATAGGCCAAAAAAGACATCATTTCACTGGAAGAACTGAAACAGGCAGAACAGAAAATTCTTACGCACAATAATTGCTTTCTCTACAAATATTTACTCTAAGGCTAAGAAAATATTTTGGAATTTTACAAATATCTTTCTCTCTTCATTTTTTCCCCCACTTTAAATATTGATCCAAAGAAATCTTATTGAGGCTGTTTCTTTTTTTTTTTTCCTCGTCTTTTCTTTTTTGTCCATTTCAAGGAATCCTAAATGACAGAGCTGGGGGGCTGAAATTGCTGCCAGGGATTAGGCAAGCACGGCTCATAGTGCTCTGCTGGACCCCAGCCATCGCCAGCAGCTCCCTCTATTGCTTTTGCCAGTATTGCAATTTTATAAAAGCCGGAGATATTTTGGCTGTGGGTGGACAGAGGAAGCTGCTCCTTTGGGGTTTGTTTTTTTTTTGTTGTTGTTTATTTGTTTGCTCACATTAAAGTCCTGAAAATTAAAATTTAAGGGAATACGGGCGGGTTGGAGAGATGTAAAGGGCTGCGGAAGGGAGGGAGCGACAGAGGGAGGCAGGATGCTCACAGGAGGTGCTGTGTCCAAGAGGAGTGGGGCAAAATACTGCACAAGCCACGGAATTAGGAGTGGAAAAGCTGCGGGCTCTGACAAGGATGGTTTTGTGGCTGAAGCAAAAGGCTGGGGAAGATTTCTGAAATAACCTCCTCCAAGTTGCCTTAGGCCCTGCAAATATTTAATATATTATTGAACTTAACTCGCTTAATAGCCACGTTGGACTCAGTGGAGCCATTCACGTGGGCAAAGCGTCACTCCGAGCAGGTCTGCTCCATAATCTCCAAAGCAGGGCGAGCGCTACCTCGGGAGAGGGCTGCCAGCAGCAATTAACGCGGGGGGAAGGCTGAGCCCTGGCATCGCTAACGGACCTCTGTCGGCCCCCGTTAACCAAGCACAGGGCTGCCGGTACCGCAGTGATCCTGACCAGAACCAGCCGTGAGCCAGAACCCAGAATGGCATTATCTGCACCATTAAATTATGTGTGTTTGCTCTTGGAAATAAGAAAAAGTGCCTTAAATATATAAGTTCAACACTGTATATAAGCATATATATATATAAAGTCACACACTGTCATAAATTCTGTCACTGCCCTTGTTCAACGGTCTAAATTCAAAAGAATGCAGATTAAGATGGAAAAGGTTGTAGAGAAGGCAAGAAGCTCGTTCAGAAGAAAATTCAAAGTGCCACTTATTATTTTCTGAAGAAAGTATAACCCCTAATAAAATACCAGTGAGGCAGATAAAAGTGATCAGCAAACACAGATCCCAGGTTCCCCTTTACGGTAATTGGTTTTTTTAAAGTCAATTAATAAAAAGCTTTGGGTTTAATTAAATTAAGTACGAACCCATCTCTGTTTTCCAACAAGATGAAATCTTTGAAAAATACCGAACATAGCTGCACACAAATTGCCTTTTCCCAAAGAGAGCTTCAGCATCTCGAAATATGTCCTGGATGAGAGCAGTCGTATCCAGACTGGGCACAGCTAATTGGTACCCTGGAGGGTTTTTACTCTTGGCATTTGAGAAATAATGAGAATCAAAACCATTAGTAGGCAGGGAAAAAGGGTGGTAGAAATGCTAGCCCGCTCGTTTCTGTCATCTTCATATTATGTTATCTCTGGGCAAGAATTCCCTGTAATTTTCCTCCCGAAGTGCAGTAACTTTCTTTTAAATCACACACACTTGACAAACACAGCCCTTCATGGAGCAAAGTTTGTAAAAATTGCTCAGGCAGATAACTAGTTTGTGGAGATGGTACAAGAAGGAACTGGAGCTACTCTGTGGTTGGCGGTTCCCATCCTATTTACTACAACAGCCTCACGCAGACACTACTCTCAATGGAAGAATGAGAAATGTGATTATTATTTTTTTTTGGTGGCAAGCATTTTACACTTTTTTTTTGCATCTTCATAAAAAAAGAAAAAAAATCAAATGCACGTGTGAATTTCTTCAGCCTTGGAGATGGGCGGCTGCTTAGTGTCACGCTGGAAAGCAATCTGGAAGTCAGCACTGTACCACTGTGGTTATCATCAAAACTAATCAACCGCCGCCATCCCAAAGTGTGAAACCCTTTCAGCAGGCAAATCAAAAAATGCACCATTTCTCAGAACCCAGGCAGACCAAACAAGAAATTACAAACACATGTCTGGAAGCGGCTCCAGCTCCACGCATCTCGGTGAGAAAACCCGCGATGTTCCTGAACCGTGGGACACCATCGTCCCTGCCCTGTGTACACACACCCATCCCTCCGCCTTCAACAGCAATCGCTAAGTGGGTCACACTAATCCCAACAGAAACAAAACAACATCCAGCAAAAAGGCTTTGGAGAGAAAAATCAGGGAGAGCGCTGCGGTGAGGAAGGCGGGCTGGCTTCGCAGCATCCGTGCTGACCTGAGCAGAGGGCTCCAGCCACCATCCTCTTTATTCTCTATTTAGAGATTACTCAACGTTTTCAGAAGAATTTTGGGGTTTGGCATTTTTCTGGGAATATGTCTTTTAACTAGCACAGAAAAAAAATTTTGTCCTGCACCTAGAAATATGTCAGGCTTAAAGTAGGTAGAAAAATATTGTCTTGTGATTTTTCTGAGGGAAAAATACGCTGGGTTGCGTTACTTGGGAAGTTTTCATGAATACGAAGCTTTGTAGCTCATTCTGCAAACAGGCAACAGAGCCATGTGTATACAAACCAAGAGATGAAAAATTTCCAGGGCCCATCCTCCAATTTCTTTAGAAATTCGCTAATTCTCCGCGATGCTGCTAACCTTGTATTTCTCACCGTCACCACAAAAGAGGACAACTTCAAGTATGTCTTCTGCCTAGATAATAAATAACCCCAGCAAGACAACCAAGAGGAATATTTCAAATTACTGTGGCTTCGCTGCACACCATGAGGTCATGAACATAAAGCAGCAAGACTCAACTCTTTACCGGTCCCATGCAGAATAATTTAATGAGTTTTTTAAACCTGCGAATGAAAAGCACCAAGACCTGCGGTGCGGGGTGTGCTGAGGGAGGGGAGTCATCCCTGCCAGACCCACCCTGCCCTGGGTACACGGGTTGTGCTTTCCTTTCTGTATCTAGAGGCAAACTCTGGAGTAGATTCTGGATGGTTTGCACTATGGTGGTGAAATCCATCGCTCATCATCAAATGCCAGGTAATGCCCTGAGCAGAGGAAGGCTGGAGGAGAGGGCAGGAGGCCCAGGAGGAATTGCTGAGGCTGTCCTGACAGCATGCCTGGGCACTTTGCTCGGAGCCATATGCCTAATCTCATGGGAATCTGTTTTTTTTCATGGGTGGAGAGAATCAAGTGGACACGAGCCATAACAACCATGAGCAGCACCGTCATCCATGAAGAATTGTCATTGGCCGGGCAAGATAATTTAGTTTTATTTCGGGTAGGAGAGTCCATCCTACTCAACACCAAGTGATGAGTATTAGCAAACCATACAAGAGATGCAGAGAGCAAATGAATATCTCTGCAGAAAGTGATGGAGCCAGGGGTAACTGCATAATGGGCAGTTTGGTACCACGTAGCTCCCTGCCATGATGTCCCCAAGGAAGTTGGACTCCAATGCAACGAAACATTCCAAAGGCAAACCCCCTCACAAACCATCGGTAACCTGCCTACAGCCCTTCCTGAGGCCAAGGAAACAGCAGCTGTGAAGTTTAAAGTGATTTCCCTGGTCACCTTTCTGGGATGAAGAGCAGCCAGCTCTGAAATCCCAATGGGAGAACTGGGAAGGCTGAGCTGCCAGGGGCTGGACGTGGTCCAGGGTGCCAGGCACCACCCATGGACCCCAGCACAGTGGGGTGGGCACAGTGTCACGTGAAACAGCCACATCTGCTTGCATTTCATCACCCAAATGGTGAAGTTTGACTTTAGCTTGACCTTGTAATTCACAAGCTCCAGAAAAGGGGAAAAAAAAAAAAAAAAAAGAAAAAAAAAGTAACAGAAAGCAGCTAAAAAGCAAGCAGGAACTAAAGCAGGCTGAATTAAAACCAAATGAGCTACTTTTCAGTCTAAGCAATGTATGGGGTGATTTTGCTGAGGATGCTGCAATATTTGAACTATTCCCCTCCATCATACAAAAATCCCCGCATCGATCTGTTTACACCAATGTTGCCTGAACGTTTCAGGACTCATACCTGGAAGCAAAAATACCCTTTGAGAAAAAGTGTTAAAAATCCCCTCTGTTTGCAAGATATGGCTTTTCAATGGCAAGATTGAGACATATTTGTTTGTCAAACTTCCCCCAGGAAAGAGTTGTCCAATGTGAATTACCAGTTATTC
Organism: Pterocles gutturalis; assembly: GCF_000699245.1. Lineage (NCBI taxonomy): Eukaryota > Metazoa > Chordata > Aves > Pterocliformes > Pteroclidae > Pterocles > Pterocles gutturalis. The sequence continues at coordinate 41,104 of NW_010109874.1, forward strand.
CCCAGGACCTGTGACTCAGTCCTCACTGGAACATACTGGGTTTGTTCCAGGGGATCTGGCCCATTGGGTATCTCGCATGGCTTCAGCAAACAGCTCCTAGAATGTCCTGGTTTTGGCTGGTTTCAGCCAATATTTGATCAATATTTAATCGCTGCTGCTGTTGTTGCTGGTCCCCAGGAGGCTGTGCAGCCCCCTGCTCCCATCCTTCCCCGGGATGCTCCCAGTTGTCCCACTGCCCCCCACTCTGCAGACATCAGGCTGCACCAAGGGGCCTGGATTTACCAGATACACCATGACGATTCACACCACCACCCAGGGATTCGAGTCTTTTTTCCAGAGCATCGCTATTTAGACACGAGATCATTAAGTGTCATCATGTGTGTCAGTGGCAGGGTAAAAAAAGGAAAAGCTTTGGGCTCCGCTCCAGTCCCAGCAACATATACGTTTCTCGCTATGTCTGAGCTACAGTTTGGCCCCAGAAAATGCATTACAGATTCAGAATGTGTACAGAAATTAGGCAATGTTTTTCCCTTCTGTCAGAAAATGCTCATCAGCTGCTGAGCACGTACTGGCTGTGCTTATTTACAAAACCAGAAGGGGAAGGCAGCGTCTGACAGCCCCTCTCCCCTATTCTCTGCAGGATCCCAAGGGAACAGGCAGCTATTTTTTGCTGTTTCCACTTTGTTAAACTTTGGTGGTAACGTTTCATTTCTGGCTCGGATAGTGTCTGCTCTAGAAAATCTATTAATGACTTCACACCGTCCAGTCCTTTTGGAAAGGCAGAGTCAGTGCTACAAATATGCTTTTAGGGTTTTCTCTTCGTCTCTGGATATACCCTGCAAGCATCCAGTGCCACCTCTGACTGCTTTCCTTCATACACCCTGTGCCAGCAAAATGTCCCCTAAAGCCAGGGGCAGCCTGGCAGAGACACCGGCCCCCAGACCCGCCTCCTTCCACGGTGCCAATGTTTAACAGACTGGTGAGCTCCTGGCCCTGGAAACGGGCAGGAGAAAACTCCCAGGGCAGGATTGCAGCAGGACCAGGATGCCACCTGCTGCTCTTTAGCTCCATTTGGATGCTCCCACATTAAAAGCCAAGATTAGGAATCACTTTTTCACACCTTTCAGAAGAGGAGCCCAAGGCTGGGTGTAAGGACACGTTGCTGGGATGTTAAGCAAGAATGAGGCAGAAATTCAGAGCAAGGGGAAACACCAGACCATTGCTGTGCACTCTTTCACACGGGGATCCCACTGCTCCCTTTCTTCTCTACCCAAATATGACCCTCGAAAAACATTTTCTTAGGGTGATCTGACTTTTATTAGAGATGCAGAAGCCCATGGTCACCCCTCATCGCAGGTCACAGGTTAGAGGCACACGGCGAGCACGATGCTCCGGCACGGTGACAGGATGAGCCCAAGCTGTGACCTTGGTCCGGACACGGTTAATTCTCTCCCCGCTTGCCCTCACTTGCACTGCTTGAACTTTTGCTCTGTCCTGCTGAGTCACTTTTATTCAGCTGATGATCTGTGTCATCCTTTATGCAAACAAGCGTAAATTGACTAATTAATCCCTGGGGTAACCCCACCGATTTCAGCCCAGCCGCAGCCAAGGCGTAACAGGACTAACATCTTTAATCTACTCTTTGTTCCTCCAGCACAGCCTTTGCCTTGTCCACGAGTCAAAGTAGACCTCTAATTATATGGATTTGGCTCTTAATCTTTTCTGGTCTCAAGAGATTCCAGTTGCTGAAAATTATGGATTTCACTTGGAAACTGATTGAGGGTCTGTACAACATCACCAAAACGCCTCGCTGGGAAGCCGGTGACGTTTTGGACCTGTGCACCAAAACCAGTGCTAGGGACCGATTGGCGCAGGATTAACCACCAGTTCCTGCAGCTTGGCTCCCATTCAGAGCCCTCAACCACCGCAGCACTGGGTTGTGCAAAGCGCCGCGTTTGGACCTTTCTGCATCATTTCAAAATTGACTTATCGCCCAAACCACTCTTTGAGGGCAAGATGCGAGCTCTTGCTGCAACCCAGAAGCAGACAGGTGCAAATGGGAAGTGTCACCATGTATTTAAGTGGCTTCATGTGAAACGACAAGCCTTTTAAATCACAGCCAGAGCCTTCTCCATCGCAAGCTTCTCTGCTTTTTTCCTTCCCTAACCCATAACTTTCTTCACAGCTCTGTGCAGCTGAAGGGTTTGTGGCAGTTATTGTCAAAGACTAAACAACAGATCAGACCCACTGGCAGCAATCTGAAGGTTTCTTTTTTAATTTTTTTTTCAGAGTGAAAAAGACGGGTTGCAGCTGACAGCTGTCCATAAAAATGGTAACGTACAAATGGTATAATATAAACTAAAGAGAGACCAAAAGTACCACCGAAAAAAAAGAAAAAAATGAGCTTGTTAGAACAGTCTGTATTACAGCTGTTTCCCTTGACAGTTTGCTGTACCCTAATACGCTCAACAAATTGGCAACCTGTCCTTATATATTTGCATCAGGATTCCCTTAAGGGAAATGTCTATATTATTCTGTTTTGGATAAAGGAAGCAGTTTGATATGACAGGTAGGTCAAGTGTTTCTTTAATAAAGCACATGGGTAGGAAGAAAGAAATAGGCTGTTGTCAATGACTTGACAAATAGGTAGATATGCCCCTCTTGAGTATAGCCAGGGAAATCTACTAGATAAATCGCCCTTGTTATTTTGATTTAACCACTTCCTCGCTGAATACTTTTTTTTTTCCCCCCCAGAGTCCTCAATAAAGGTCATACCAAAGATTTCTGTATAGACTGTTGAGTGTGGCATTAACTCGGTTTGGATTTTAGTTATGCAGAACAAGTCCAGACCAAAGTTGCAAAATAATTTCTGTGTCGTGTGAATGTGTGTAACGCTTATATGTGACACCAGTGGGTGGTCACACTGTCACTTCAGCAAAGTTTGTCATCTCAGTTCAGGTAGCATCTGCCCTGGTGACCCACATGGTGCTGCCCATCCCCTTCCACTCAAAGGGACCGTGAACATGAACAAGGAGCCTCCTCACCCCAGTGTGGACGGGGGGCTGAATGTACGTACCCCTGTCCCCAGACCTTGCACCCTTTACACCCACACAAACAGGCTGCAAAACCCCGTACTGCTGATCTGACAGCTGCTGTCCAAACCCAACCAGCCAGGGGTGCTTGGGACGCTTCCAAGTGAAAACCAGCCCTGGAATAGGAAATTATTCCCATTCTTAAAATTGCTGGGATTTACCTAAGAAAGTCAATTCTGAAGGCTGGGGGGAAATCTTTCCCAAGCTGAACCTGGAAATCCTACAGCAATGAAGCCATGGCTGGGGAGGTTATGCATGGAAATGGGCAAAAAGCCTCTGAGCGGGTCCAGCTGGTGAAGCCACTGGTTACCAGTGGTGCAGAAAGGATGCTGCAATAGCCGGGTCCAGCACGGCCACGGTCACAGGGTGCCACCAGGAGGGGACGGATCTGCCATCGGGACACACCGTGGTGCCTGGCAGCCTCAGAGCTGTTCCAGCTGGTCACAGGCAAACATCTGCAGTGCTCAAAGCCTGGATTAGGTAAATACGTATTTAGGGACCTTTTACAGCAGAGAGCACTCTCCCAATTAATTCTAAAGGCCCCCTTGGAGCTGTAATGGCCCGTTGTGTAAACACATGGGAATGAATATTTCTTCAGTTCTTCTTCTTTACCCCAAGGGCGAAGGTTTCCAACACTATAGCTTAATACAAACCCTCTCCCTGCCTGCAGCTTGGCAGATAGATTCATATACCAGGAGGAATTTATTTTTTTTCTGAAATTTGAATAAGAATTCATATCAAGCTATTTAACCTGCTAAAAGGAAATATTACATAAGATCATCTCTGTGGAGATTCTTGATTTGCTCATCCCTCAGAAAATACCACATTTTTTTAAAATATTGCATTTCTTGGCCACTCAGGCTGTGTTTCTGGACCCAGGGATGCCCACTCTGGGCTCAGCCCCTGCCAGGTCGGGAGGGTCATTCTCTCTGCCCAGGGTCAGGGCACCACTGAAGAAGGGAAGGCTTCTCTTTCCTTCTCAGTTATTTTTTCCTACAACCACAGCCTTCAAGAAATAGGCCAGGACATCTTCTCACCCTTCAAAAACAAACTGGGCAATAACCGCAGCATGTTTCTGTTCACATTGACCCCTCCACCCCACGCAGCTGTCCAAGCCCCCCACCCACCTTGGGGTCCTCTCACCAGCGATTCAGAAAGGATGCACATCAAAACCTGAACAAGCAAGACCATGGTCACTCTTCCCACTCTCAGTTATTCCCAACCTGGTGATTTAAGATGTATGCTCTGATCGTGTCAGATTTCTAAGTGGAGCTAACACAAAACCGTTTTTTGCTAATTCTGAGTTATCTTCCAACACTTATCTTTTTTTTTCCAGCATTATCTTTTTCCCAGTAGTATCAGTATTATTATTATTATTGCTATTGTTATTTTTACCATTATTTCAATTAGTTACATATTTATAATATATATAATAGTTAC
>NW_010109875.1:0-37003 GCF_000699245.1 Pterocles gutturalis
CCTCCCAGCCTGTACCGGTGCCTGGGGTTGATCTCCCTTAGTGGGGGTTTTATAGACAAATGCTGGCAGGTGCTGCTATGATTGGTCATACTGTGCCTTCCTAGCAGTTTCTGGTGTTTTTCTCCCGTCACTTGTTGACCTCTTGCCCATCCATAGGCTCACAGCACTCAGGTGTTCCTTGCATTGCTGATGGCCACAGCCTGTCATACTCAGTCACTCACCTCTTGATCAAGGCAAACCTGTGATGGTGCTGTGACAGAGGGTATAAGGAGAGTAGCAACCGCAGAGAAGAACTTAACAGAAATGTAGAGAGCCACTCTTGAATTAGATAGTTTGCTGGTTTTGGGTTTTGTTTAAACATGCAACAAAACCTGCTTGGAGAAGGTGGTTGGTTTACTTGTTTTGGCACTAACTTCATGTTTCAATATGTAAGAAAGTGACCTAACTTTAGCCTGCACATCTGTAGCCTGCATAGATGAGTAAAAACTACATCAAAAAAAGTTTAGCTCCTCTATCAAAGCATGAAAAAGGGTATATGCATGGATAGCCTCATAAACCTACTTTAACTCCAGAGTATATTTCAGGACAAAATGCTTCACGAATAAAACCAACAAAAGTGGAAGTGGAGAAAAACCAGAACTAATACTGTTGTATTTTACTTTGAGACTATATCTGTGCTTGCACACTGAAGGAGGCAGGAACACAGCCTCAGGCATTGGCACCCTATTAGCCCTGCTGCTTATTTGTCAGAAAGCTTCTTGCTCTCTCTCTGACTGTGCTCAGCAGCTCTCTCCCACACAATGCAGAGTGGGTGCAGGATGAGGGACAGCATGTACCAGAGTTTACACCCTAGGCAATATAGATAAGGCCTCTGTGTTCTCTGAAAGGATGATACTAGCTCAAAGGATGTGCAGGTTGCCCTTTCACCTGCCACAGAAAGGGTCTTGGGTGACCATGAACCTAGGCACAGCTTGAACAACCATTTGTAGGCCAGCACTGGAAACATCTTTCTGTTTGAGTTTGAGGGTTTTCTGGAAGCAGTTTACAGAAGAAAAGAAACAAACCATCAAAAAACAACACCAAAAACCAACCCTTAAGTGATTGTAACAAACTTTTGCCAGGTTAATCTAGTTTCAGATTAATCTAAGGAAGGGATTTGATTTCTGTTTTGGCCTGTGGATAGTTTTTACTTCAGAATACAAGGCAGGATTCAGTTACCTTACACATAGGCATCCACGTTAATTTCAGAAGAACCTGGGTTTCTTGTGGGTGCAATATCTTTTCTTTCTGTTCCAAATGGGCACTTCGGAGATTCAAGGGCTCCCAAGTGGCACTGGAGACTACATGGAGGCAAAAAAAAATCTAGCCTGCTTGCCCAGCTATTTATGCAGCAGAATTTCTCAGAATAAAGTGTTGCATACAATCAATCTTCACTTGTTTTCTCTGTATCTGTGAGTGCAACACAAGATATTACACCTCCTCCTCACTGTTTTCTGCTTAAATGTTGTCTTACACATGCTGTGCTGTTAGGTCATAGCTTAAGGTTACAAGAGTAATTCACCTAGCCTGAACTGAGTTACCCGCAGACCTCAGGGACATCCACTTGTAAGTTATTCAATAGCCTCTTCTATTCACTCTCACCGCACAACAAAAAGGATATGACTAAACGAAGGATGAAACTTCTGGCCTAGCATTCTTTCCTATTGCTGACAATAGTTCACTTTATTCCGCCATACCAGATAAGATACATGCCTCCTCAACACCTGCCCCTACTGGCTCCATCCCCCTGAATGTCAGTAGGAAGAGCTGGGTTCCTCCCCTTTTCTCTTCCAACACCCCCTGATTTTCTCTGTAGGTTTCTAGGATCATCTCCTAGACCCCTCACTGCTCCTCAGCTGACACTCAGAGGCGCCGACTACAATCTGACAGCAGTACCTGTGCTCAGAGATGTTATACAGACTGGAAGGAAATGGACTTTTCTTGAACATGCTGTTTCCATGTATGGAGTAACAGGGAGGGGACAATGTCTGTACAAAGATATTTCTTCAGGTCGCTGACTGAATCATGGGAGAAAAAGTGATGCATCAAATGGCATACACTTTACTTTCAGCAAGAATCAAGAGCAATCATTGTCTGAGATAAAATATTTTGCTCTCTTCATCTATATAAACCTGTGAGCAAAGAACTGGGCCCCAGAATAATTATAATCCCAGGAAGATAATGAGCCATTCACTGCCAGAAGTCAGAGAAGGCACTGGACAAGGTAAGACTGTCTCCCAGCTTATCCTGGTCTGAAACCAGGTATCCGACACAGAGCTCACTGCTGCATTTCAGTGAGCTGAGATGAAGACTCACATAAGCCAGGTGAAATCAGGTAAGGCCTCTCACCTTTTGTTCTCCACAAAAAGCCCCTTTGTTATCTGTGTGCCCCTGTATATAGCATGTGGGCAACATGTGAGCAACACTGAAATCCATCAGAAAATAAACCATCAATTCTGTCCCATCACACTAGTTTCCAAGTCAAGAGTGAGGGATATCAGCCTAGACACTACCACAGCTGACCTAGATAGAAAAAAACCAGACACATATATCAAAGCATTTTTGCTTTAAAAGTTAAAAAAAATAGGGGAACTAATTAAAATTACATTTAAGGGGACCAAGCCAGGGTAAGTATTCAGGAGCTAATTACAGAAGAAGATTTTGGTTTAATGATGGAAAGACTAGTTCCTTTTTTTTTCAAAAGGGAAGACAGAAACAGAGCACATAAGATCATTTATAACTTTTGTGAAACTTATGACACTTAGAAATATGTAGCAAAACACATAAATACAGGATCTGGAGGCATTTTGTGGTCTTTTTGTGGGGAAGTACATCTATTTTGTCCAGCTAAAATATTGTTAACATCCTGACTTAATCAATGATACATAATGTCTCCCTCTTAGTTCTTCAGCAGTTGAATTGCTGAGGGTTGGATTCAAATGGCAGTGCTAACTATTCACATTTTAATTTATTTCTCTTACCAAAGAGAATGGAACATATATTTCTGTCTTGATTTCCTATTTTCTTCTTTTGAGAATCAAACTCTCAATTTCAGTATGGATACAGACTTCTAATCAAAAGTCAGAAGGACTCTCAGATGTGGAAACAATCACGAACATACATTAATACGAAAATAAAGTTGCTTATTTTTAGTTGATATTAATGAAAAAAGTTAACTTGCCCATGAATAGTTAGCAAACAAGCAAAAGAATCTTATTGAATGTGTTGTTCATTAAGAATGGGTTGTGTATAAGTCTTCCCAGGGCTTAGAGATGAAAAAAGAAATATATTACTGTACTATAGTAGAAGATCACTGTCCTGGGTTAAGCTGAGACAGAGTTAACTTTCTTCATAATATCTAACAAAAGGCTGTGTTTTGGATTTGTGCTCAGAAGAAAGCTGACAAAAAGTGATGTTTATGGGGCTACTGTGGCCTCTCAGCTTCTCTGGCTGTCCGCAGACTGGGGAAGCTGGGAGGGAGCACAGCCCCAGTTACTAGCCCAGGATTTGATTTTAGGTTTATGATTGAGACCCAGAGTGGACAATAATCTATTGCATAACATACATGTCATGCCCAGTATATAGGTGAGGACCCTCCGGAAGATCGTCCCTTTTGGTTCCGGATCTCTTTTGCTCCGGGACATCTCACTCCACGTGGTCACTCTCCCAAGGCCTTTCCCCCCCCACCCCGGTCAGCTCTCGGTCTGGGACGCTCGGACTGTTGTCTCCATTCAGTGAGTGCGGTTTCAGGACCCTCCTTGCTTTGGGATCGTTAGCCGGGAACAGGCTGAGCCTTGGTCATCTGGTGGGGGGGCAGTATCACTGTGTGTCACTCATTTGTATATTTGTATATAGTATTATTTTCAATAGCATTATAATTTAGTTATTAAATTGTTCTTATCTCAACCCACAAGTCCTTATTTCCCTTTACCCCTTTAATTCTCTCCCCTATCCCCTGGTGGAGTGGGGGAGGGTGTTGGGTGAGCAGGTGTGTGGTTTAGTCCCCAGCCAAGGGCAAAGCCATCACAATCACTTCTGAAGACTGAAGCTTAGCTGTTGCTTTCCTTTATTGTGTACAGTGAAAGCAGAGTTTCATTGAAAATACACCAGAGTATCTGAGTCATTTTTGGATTTTTTTTGAGTTATGTTGCCTCTTTCCACCTAATAATTAAAAAAAAAAACATGTTTTTTATCTTCTTTACCTTTACTAAGTAAGTCATCCTACCTCCCAACATACAACTAAAATAAAGTCTAAGCACCACTGAGGTGCTATCTAAACTGTTAAATTAGAGTTTAAATGGCACTAAGTTATTTCCAGCTCTTATGCAGTCCCTCTGCACAGAGGGAGGGAAAGGGGAGGTAATTTTACTCTGTGAGCTTAGAGATTTATCCTACTAATTAATTATTTCGAGGTTAACAGACTTTTACTGCTGGCCACTGATTACCCAGCTGTGCAACTTGTTTCTATGGCATTTGTTCTCTTTGCTGCTATTTGTACAAATAAAATAGTTTGAAACTATAATTTAAAATGTAGCAATGCCTTTGCTACAGTATCTACATGTTATGTAGATCCTATGCAGTCTTCTGTTGTATTCCAAGGTTTTTACTGGAAACCAAAATTTATGTAATGGACCGGGGAATTATGAGAATTACAAATTATTCAGGATGTCACCCCACAAGTTATGAACATACAAATAATCTTGCTTAGGACCTTGTGGGGTATTTTTAGATTGGTTTGTGAGTTGTGATTCAGATCGGTTAGGAGTACATTCTGTAAAATATTAACATTTGCCTCTATGATGTCAGTTGTTCAGTATATAAATTAAAAAGTAAAGATCTAGAGACATTGCTTGGATATAAACCCTTGTGAAATTCCTGCAAGTAGAGCACTTTATTTCAGTACATGGATGCCTTACTGCTATCTCTGCACTGCACTGCTCTGGACACTGCAAAACCATTCACTGTTCTGTGGTGCACTCAAAACCAACATGGACACAGCTAATTGTCAGACAGGTTATAGAGAATAGAGCAGAGGAAGTCATATCTTTTTCCTCAAGGCATTAACTCGTATACAGAAATATTTCCTTTTATTTGTATATAAAAATTTTAACACCTTGAAAAACTGTGTGTTCAAAGGCATTGAGAGAGGTGAGATGAGGAGAGAAGAAATAACTTAGTGGTAATATTGTGATTATACAGCCTGAAAGTGGAAGATATATTTTTAAGCTTCCTTTCTTTACTCACTGAACTCCTGAAAAAATAAATGCCTAGATAGATATTCTGTCAAAAAAGCTAGGGATAAAACATGACTTCTTTAACACATAACATCTGAATTTAAATACACCATCCCATTTTTACTGCCACTCTGCTTCCTTGCTTCTGAATCTTACTCAACTCCTGATGACTTTTCCCGAAGTCATATTATTTTCATTCTGAAAAACTCCCTAAAAAGCTACCTACTGGGCTCTTTAATTGGTCAGGTTTGAGGTGGAAAGTTAAGGTAGGAATAGTGGACAGTGTAACTAAGCTGTTATTCATTCAGCACCTTTAAAAGGTTGTTGCGATGCTTAAACAAAACATTGTAAATATGTACATTGCACATCCTGCTGTTCAATAATGTTTTATAAAATATAAATGGCATTTTTTTACGTCTCACAAGTTAGAGGAAACTTGGGAATCCGATAAATACTTGGGTGGCTGGGTTTTTTTTAATATATTTCTCTCTCCTTGATGCTTACGAAATGTAGGCAAGCCCATGAATTTTAAGGAGTCTGAACAGAGGTCTCTCCTCTGCTCCCTATTTCTCCCTCGTCTGTCTGCCAACATTCTGGTGAGCAGCAGGACTACTGTACTATATCAACCCTTTTCCCTCATTTCATTGCAGTTCACCCTAGCCTTCCAAGTAAATTTAAACAATAACGAAACAGTTTTTTTTTTTTTTTTCATCTTATCTTTTCTCACAGATTCATGTTTTGATTCTTTAAGACAACAAAAAAGAGTAAGGAGTCTTGAACTCTGTAAAAGCAGGACAACAGCTGGCCTAGCATTTTCCCTTACTTTGCTTCAACTGAAATTCTTCCATTTTAGTCAATTAAATTTTACAAGAATTGAGAATACTCAAGATCACAGCTGACAGAGAAAACCCAGTTTCAAGGCCTCTTCCTACCTGATTAGGTCTTCCAATTTCAAGACAATGGCTGTAATTCCTAGATTTCTGGCTTAAAAAAAGTGCAACTGTTCCTTGTCATATCCATGACAAGTAGCTAAATCTAGCCATTTGTTTTACCTTTCATTGTGCTTTTACTGAAAATAGGTACAAAGGAAAAAAAAATTCATTGTTTTACCTTTCTCCTTAGGAAACTAAATGGAAAATTTTCAGATCAGGTGGATTTTCATTATTCACACAATTCTGATTATGGAAAGAAAGTGCCTCTAACTTCTGTATCAGGTTGTAAAGTAAAATTTCAGTGTACTAGAGTATTCACTTCAAGAGAATAATAGTTTGTCTAAAGCTTAATTTTCCTTCTTGTTAAGCAATATGTACTCAGTTCCTACCTGAAATTGTCTAGTTTCAGTTTGCAGCCAGTGGAATTTGTCTGCTGCACTGAAGGTCCTTCTGTTACTTTAGTTCTCTTCTCTGAAACAGTTATAATCTATGACCATGACAACACATAATCTTGGTCTGCTGCCTTCTCTCAGTTTTCAAAGAGAATATCAATTTGTTTAGCTCTGTCACTGAATCTGATAGATGTAAAAGATGTAGAGTATAACAAAATATATTTGAACTATATCCTTGCTGACAAACAAGCAAATTTCAGAAGAATTTTTTTTTTTTTAGTCTTCTCTGCTTAATTGTTCTGCTAAAAAAAGCAGAAAATATTTTTTTTTACAATGGCCTTCTATTTATTTTCATTATTCTCTTTTTCTCCAAGAGCTGGAGAAGCCATTAGTATCTTTTAAGGAGAGCCATCTTTTTGACATATTGACTTAGAGATCATGTTTTCCTGTAAAAACAAAAGAATAGTATATAAATACCACCAAAGTGAGGGTCCTTTTTGCCTTTATTGATTTTGGTTCTATGTGTTAGAGACAATAGATTCATTCTATCTTTTGTCTATTATAATCTGGTGAGGGAATTGGTTTTGACTAAAAAAGGTGAAAAAAATTAAACTGCCCTAAAAAGAAAGGGGAAAAAAACCTCAATGTGAGTGGAAAGTGGTGTGCGGAGAGGGCCTTGGGATTAAAAGGATTGTCTATTTATACTGAAGGCAAATGGAAAAGACGACCTGTAGAAGTAATCAAAGAGGCTTGACTGAAATAAGTTGAATTGATGAAATAATTTCTATTGACATTTTCCTTCAGTGGTGAGAGACCACAAATGAAGATGGACTGTATGTACTTTTTCAGACAATATACAATATTTTTGAGGAAGATCTCTTTTGGTCTTTTCTGTCAGGATGACTTTCTTTTTTTTTGGCAGGGAGAGTACTTAAGCAGTCACTAAGAGAGAAAACTGTTCTTTAGTGCAATGCATAAGTCATATGAGGTACAACAAAAGGACTCCATTTTTGTTTTCTGGTGTCTGTTCATAAAATGTGGAGAAGTTTACAAGATGTTGTAGCATGCACCTTCCTCTACCTTCTAGAATATTGAATTAGAGCCTTAGTTGTCAGGGTACTGCCCTAAGGTTGTGACATCTGTCTTTCAGTCCCTACTTAAAGACTGCTTGCTTGTCTATACAAAGTAGCAGAGTAAAAAACCTTACTTCCAGACAGCCTAAAGTTAGTATATACTCTCAGACTGGGAAATGCAGTGTTAAGTCTCTTGGTGATAAGTTAGATACTGAACTTGTTCCTCTTGTGTCTGTCTGCTGTCTGAAAAATAAGAGCTTTTGATTTCAACTTGTGGTTCTAATTTTTCATGCCCTTTGGTTTTATTCCAAGTATTTTAAGTTCAATATTATTGCCAGAAAGAATGGAATGAAACATGTTGGACAAAAGATTTTAGTCAAAAAAAAAAAAAAAAAAAAGACATATGTCATCCTACATTATTTTCTCCTTGGCTTTATGATTTTGCAATAAACTGAAAAACAAGTTACTTTCAAGGAGTATAAATATTCAGATCCCTTTTTTGTAGTACCAGTATGATTTTTCTGACAATGCTCGGAAGAAAAAAAAGGTAGAAGACAGGCCAATAACTATTTTATGCCTCCCTGACATCTCATCGCAACAGAGCAATATGCAGCTAAAGGGGCATGACCAGTTTCTGCTTCCTTTCAACTTGTTTGGCGCTGCAATGAGAAAACAGAGCTAGAAAATTGCACCGCCAGATGCATACTGAAATGGTTGTAATCCACTTGGTATTATATTTTGGATTGTATTTTTGCACTTTTTGTGATGAAGTTCAGTACTTCTAAACATTCAGATACGAAATGTCTAATATTAAACATTATTTTATATGGATATTGTGATCTGATTTATCTGGTTAATTGGCCATGAAAATGTTGCTGGATATAACATATTTTTATGGAACTATGTCCTTTTGTGTGGTATATTCAGGCCATGCTGTCTTTGTCTTGTGTCTACCAAATCTATTGAATAATGAAGGGACTGATCAGTATTCAAGCTTGAAAGTTTTTTTCCTGAGGGTTTGCTTTGGAATTTCAGACAGATTTAAATAGATGTATACAGTAGGTGAAAAAAAGGGCAAAAACATTAATCACCAGAAATTAGAATGATAACAACACTACCCAGAAAAAAAAAAAATGAGAGAAAAAAAAAAAAGGAGAGAAAAAAATATTTTAAAAGAAAATGTGAAAAATATAAAAATAAAAAAAAATAAAAAAAAAAAGAGAAAGTAAATGTTCTCTTTCAATTCAGGAGCAATGTTCATAACAAAATCTGAAAGACCAGATGCTGAAAGCAGCATAGCAACCCAAGTGTTGAAAAGCTCCTTCTACTAACGTATAACTATTAAGCTTATTAAGCTGCACTTCTATAAGAAATTATTTTTTTAAACTTAATATTTTTCTGTCCATCTTTATTTATTTTTGGTTACAGATGAATGTCCTCATTCAGTATTATTATTTATGAATTATAGAAGACAATGACCTTAGCAGCATAATTGAAAAGACAGAAAATGAATATGATTCTGTTATAGGTTATTGGTGGTCAGTGTCTTTGTTCACTTTGATTTTTGTTTTCTAATTAGTGATCTAAAAATGTGCAAATGTTTTCTGGGGGTTTTATCACGTTTAAAAATAGCACAGAGCATACATAAAAGAACAAAGTAGCCTCACTTTCACAGATACAGTTTAGGATGTAATCAAACAGCAAGTTCTAAAGGAACACCTGCGCTGAAACCTTGCCCACCTCCTCCTACTTATTCTCCTCTGGCAGCAAGCCTGAGGTGGCCTGCCAGCTCCTCTCCACAAGCAAGGACAGCTGCAAGAGAGAAAGAAAGCTCATCTTCATCAAAACACTCTTTGAAGCTCTTCTGAGGATAAACATTCTTCATTTATTAACAGCTTAATGCTTTGATAAAAGCTCACTTTGTTAAGTAGTTTGGCTTTCAAGAACTGCCCACGTAGATATCTGTATGAAGTTTATAAGGACTTTCAGACAACATAGGATTGCCGGAAATATTGCTGAAGGCATAAAAATAAAAACAGAGACCATATTCCTACTAGGAAAAGAGAGGAAAAATCAAAGGAAACTTATGTTCAGCAGACTTTACCATTTTCTGAATTATCATAGTCCTCTCTGTGAGAGAGTGTCATTATATATAATGCTGAATAACTTTGCACTTGATTTTGAGTAGCTCAATGCCAAGGGAAGTTTATCACGATGTAGTCTTTTCTTAAGAAATGTTAATAAAAAAACATCCTTTTGAAAAAAATGCTATTTCTTCATAGCCAAAAAAAAAAAAAAATAAATCAGATTTCACTCTTTCTTTGCATTTATTTTGTCATCTTCTATGCTTTTTTTACTTTAATATTTTTCTTATTTTATTTTAAAAACCATTTTAAAAATATAAGCATCTTGAGCTTGGTCAGATTTCAGAAACTGTTGACTGAAAGCTATACCTTTGTATTCCAAGCTGGGTAACTGACCAGAATAAGATCAGACAGCAAAATACATAGCCTACCATTGAAAAAACCTGAAAGGACTAAGCACTGAGGAAATTAATTGAAGACCCACTCTAACAATGGAAGAAATGGTTAAAAAAACTCTTGGAGCATTTTGATAGAATGAGTCCACAGGAAGTCAGTGAAATTAGGGGCACAACGATGATGAAGGACTGAAGCATCTTTCACATAAGGAGGGGCTGAGAGAGCTGGAACTGTTTAGTCTGGAGATGAGAAGGCTCGATAGGGCAGGGTCTTATTGTTGTGTGTAAATTCCCAGTGTGGGGCAAAGAGTGAAGAAGAGGGAGCCAGGCTTTTTTTCAGTGGTGCCCATTGACAGAAGCAGAGGCAATGGGCACAAAGTGAAACACGGGAGGATCCTTTTGAACATCAGGAAACAGTTTTTTACTACGAGTGTGACTGAGCCCTGGCATAGGCTGCCCAGAGAGGTGGTAGAGTCTCCATCCCTGGAAGTAATCAAACTCCAACTAGGCATGATTCTGAGCAACCTTCTCTAGCTGACCCTACTTGATCAGGGAGTTGGACTAGATGATCTCAAGAGGTTCCCTCAAGCCTCAGTCATCCTGTGATCTTGTGAAACACCTCCTGGCATGAGAATAGTGGCTAAAGGCCAGGAAATTCTATCTGTCCACCACGATCAAGAATGCTAATAGACTGAGTATCCAAAGCAGTTTTCCTAGGTCTTAGCACTTTGTTGATGCTAGGATTAGTATAAATCATGTTATGACATTCAGCAATGTGATAAGAAAGTATTTACTTGTAGCTATAGTATATTTAATCAATGGGAACTATCTCAAATTTTAAAACAATATTGATTTGAAGAGATTCTTTCAGAAATCCTCAAACAGTTAAGATTTAGAACAGTTTATGACACACAGGGTTTTCAAGATAAGAGATATTTTAAATTTATTTTGACAAAATTAATCTCATCTAACCTGTCTTGTCCCACTTCAGTGGATGGTCGAGAGAGGTTTCTTGTGATTCTCCGAAAAGGAGCATTGGCTAGGTTGAGTCAATAACTCGAGGAACAATACAACACAATTTTACTTACCTCAGCAACTATGAAAATATCACAAATCAACTTTTCCGAGTCAAGCATCAAATCACACTTATCAGTTATCACCAAACATCGCTTATCAATTAAGCAAACACCAAATAACACTCAATCATTATTTGAGACAAAAATTAGACAGAAGACAGAGTATGACAGAGTTGAAAAGTAAGGAAGGGGGACAGAAAGGCAGAGAGGCAGAGACAGAGACACACAAACACAGAGACACAGAGGACATCACCAATCCCTCATTCCAAAATGTGTCTTCTCTTCAGGCAAAAGTCTTTGTTTCAGACAGAAACTCTGTGCGTGGAGTGATGATGGGTCAACCAGGTGGTGATGGTTCATCAGGGAATATAGTCCGAGCTCACCTTTTATACAGTTCAGCCAGGTCCAGACCTGCTGGACAGCCCCTCGGGGGGGAGGGGGGTGCCACTATCTAGGTCACCTTAGGGGTTGACATTTCGGGGGCGCAACAGCCCTGCATCCAGGTTAGCTTCGTGGGGAGGGGCAACTGGTTCTCCACCAAGAAGAAGACTCCAGCCCTCAGCAGCCATGCCCCACCTCGACAGATGCGCCCATCACTCAAGACAGTAACAACTTGACCCCAGCTGTCCAAAGGGATATTCCATACCATATGATGTCATGCTCAGCATATAAATCCGGGGGAAGATAAAGGAAGATGGGGACTTTTGGAAGGATGGTGTTGGTCTTCCCAAGTAACCATTACATGTGATGAAGCCTGGCTTTCCTGGAGAAGGCTGAACACCTGCCTGCCCATGGGAAGCAGTGAATGAATTCCTTGTTTTGCTTTGCTTGTGTGTGCAGCTTTTGCTTTACCTATTAAACTGTCTTTATCTCAACCCCTGAGTTTTCTCACTTTTACTCTCTTGAGTCTCTCCCCCATCCCAGCGTGTGAGAGTAAGTGAGTGGCTGTGTGGTGCTTCTGATGGCTGGGGTTAAACCGTGACAGTATTTTAATAATGATTCCTTTTCTCTATTAAGTAAAATTTGAGTGATGGGTAACAGATAATAAAACAAAATTTTTACCCTGTTCCCTTCCCTTCTCCTTCTTCCCCCCACCCAAAAAAAAATCCTCATCTTTTTTATGTATAGAAAAAACATTGTCTTCTTAGAACAGCTCTGCCAGATTTACTTGATTCCACAAATAGTAATTACTGCTAATGTCTGAAATTATAACATAAGCTTCCTCATAACTGAAGGATACTCATTGGGATTGTAGTAAATATTTATATGAATTAAGCTTAAGTTTAAAGCTTAATATGTTAAATATGTTTTGAGACAAAAAAAAAAAAAAAAAGACTCATTAATTTCCTAGAAAGATTTTTTTACCTTTTGTTTACAAAATATAAATAATGATGAAGTATCTGATTTCCACAACTACTAATACTACTACAACAACAAAAACATTTTGTTTTATCAGTTAAAAGATACTCTCAGTGAGAAAATATTATAGTGTCTTTTTATTCCTGGAAGGAATTATCATAGTTCGTACCTTCCACTCTCAAGATATGAAATCTTGTTTATACAGCATTTACGCAACTTTTGGGTCTACTACAGAAGGAGTCAACTGTGTCACTAATATATCACAGTATCTGTATCTTGTTAGTGTTAGTTTTGGCATGAGTTCTGAGTTTCATACACCTGTGAAGAAAAATAAAATCTACTGAAGTAATTTGCATGGTAAAATTCTATAATCTCTGTTTCCAGTGTAAAGGAAATCTTTGAAAAGTCTCAGACTTAATGTCTTTTTCCCTAGAAGTAGTCAACATTTCTCACTAAACTAATACCTCTAATAATACTTTTAAAATTCTTTAAAATCACGTGACCCTATTTGTTGGTATATTTTATTTGTGTTATGATGCAACTCGAAATTGACAGTTCTGCTGTCAGTTACTTTGGGTAGATGAGCTTGAGATATGTAGGTGAAAGGGCCACCCATTAAACTGTTAGTTATAACTATGTTGAATGATCACACATATACACACTAAGAACAAGGGAACGTATTCACTCTGTGGTCTGGTACTGAAAATTTAATGGAAGAGTACTGCATATTGCATCTTTTCTTTTTAGTAGACAATAGAATAAATCAAACGGAAAACAAAGATGAGAAAAAAGATCCTGAAGCATTTCACAGATTTCCTTTGGCTTCCCAAAGCTTGCATGAGGGATCAGAGAGTTTGGAGCTAGTAAGAAGGGTTAGAATTCCTTAAATGTCTTCTTTTTCCAAGTATTTAACAGAATATAAAATATATTTTCTACAGATTGATCACTAAACAGCAGCAGGTTTAAAGTACTAGCAGTATCTTTTATGCAATTAAGTATAAAATTATTATAATCATTATAATGATTATTATCTATTACACTTTTGTCTTTAGTATGTTTCTGAATGACAGAACATGATGTAAGCAAGCTTCGTGCAGGTACAGCTCAGGATTACAAGGCAGTGCAAGTAGAAGAAAGGAGAGAATGTTCAAGAAAATTCACAGGTAACATGTAAATTCAGATTAGGTGGGGAAACAAATAATATCTCCTCCAAATTAGGGTTTGTTTGGGATTTTTTTCCACACTTCAGGGGACTAATAATTAAGAATGATATCTAGAACATATTTTTGGGCTTCAGTCATACTTACCAAGCGTATGAAGAATAGTTTGAAGCAAGACTTTCAGGTATATGTATACACATGCTGACAATCCTCTTTGAGCCTTGCTAACTTCAAAGGGACATTTCTGTGGGTAAGGTTTCCTGCTAGTGATTGCTGTGAAAGGATTGGGATCTTTAAGATATAGAAAAGAAACAAAAAATCAAAAAATTACTGATGGGCAGCAAAAAAAGAATTATTGATGAAGCAGCTAGAGAGAATTCATAGTACTTGATAGCACTAAACTTTCTTTTGACACACAATCTGATTCCTTAAGGTAAGAATATTGCTGGAGTTAATAATATAACAACATAAACCAGTGTAAGTGATTTCTTATTAGACTTGTTACAGAGTATAAAAACTTTCTAAGGCAGGAAGTGTTACAAGAAGAGCTTAGTTTCGTTCATTCAATTTTTTTTTTTTTTTCCCTGGGAAAGGAATAGTTCAAATTCAGTAGAAAACCTGCTCCAAAGACAAACACACATGTTAACCTTGTCTTTGTCACAAATAAAATTCAATAAAAGAAATACTTGAAAGTAGTGGGATTTGGGGCATGGTAGCATGAAAACCTGTCTACTGTTTAGTTGTACCTTATGTCATCAAAATCAAGATTTAACGAAAATTTTAATTCCTCACATTCTTTGAAACAAATACTGATTTTAGAAACAGACATGCAAAGAGATAAGAGGTAAATTTTGTGAGCTTCCATTAGAATAAAAGGTTCCTATACAACCTTAATGGGCAAACAATTGACGGAAATATGTTATGCAGATAGTAGCAAACCCCTGAATTAAAAACAATCCCCCTATTTAAAACAAAACAAAACAAAACAAAACCAAACCAACAAAACAAAAAACAACAAAAACTAAACCAACCCCGAAACAGTTCAGTGTTTTACAGACTGGCTAGAAACCTGAATCTTTGAGATCTGTATTTCCCCCATGAACACTCCCAATATGTGTGCATGGCATGCTGCAGCGTTCCAAAAATAGAGAAAGAGATATTTTAAACTAAAAGAAAAGATACAGGTATAGTTTATAAAAAAATCAATTCAAAATTTTAATGTTTAACTGCTTACAATTCTATTCATCATATTCTTTATCACCCCAAACCAACACATATTCCAAAGGGTAAACCCTGTTATGTTACTTCCTTAATGTTTTCATCAATTATAATCTTTAGCTTAAAAGTTTTATTTTTAGATCATGTCACTCCAAAAAAGAAAAGTAGCAGCAGTATCTTTAGAAAGTTGAAAGAGAAATATGAGAAATAAGAATGTTAGAAATAAGAAAATACTGTAGAAGGCAAGATATTTTTACAACGTTCTAGAACAATTAAATGAATAAATTCTCTATACTAAACCCTGGTATTTCTGTAAGGAATACAATGAGATTAATAAACAGACCTAAGTGGTATGAATATACATTTTTCACAAAATACTAAATATCTCAAGAATTTTAATATCCAAAAGACTGATGTAGCTGACCACTGTCAGACCTCTAAAATAACTGTAAGAGCATCAGCTATCCCTGTGATTGACCAGATTAATGATCTATGAGCCTACAAAGTATACAGAATTGAAAAACAGTGCAATAATTATAAGATAATTTTGTGTACTTTTTCTACAAATAGGAATTTTCATGATTTTTTTTAGCTAAATTACTGGGTTTTTTAGTCTTTTCTATAACAGACTTGAGATTTACAAAGAAAAATCCCCCCAAAATTTAGAAAAAAACATAATTTACGTAATTTGTATACTCTGTACAAATTTGAATACTCTGTACAATTCAAGTTAAATTTGAATTTTATTAAATAAGAGTAAGAGTGAGAGAAAGAATAAAAATAAGACTGAGAACAACAATATAATGCTTACAGTAGTGTTTGTGTTCTGTTCTAACTTCACTGAAATATTTGAAAGATCTCTCATTCATATTCTTTCATACAATATTTACCAGTCAACATTGCAAATAAAACTAGATTATGATATGTAAATTGTCTAATCATGATATTAAAAATCAAAATCTATTAATCCTTGTTACTCCCTGGTATTTCTTTCTGTATACAAGAGAAAGGGGAGAACAGAACAGGACTGGACCAGACAAGAAGGTAAAATCACAGGACAGAGATTTTTACTTATAATTCAGTTGAGAGGATTATTTTTCATTCTATTTCTTTGAAATACAAGAATGACTAGCTTGTGACCTTCTTCCACAGTGGATAGAGTATGTACATGTTCAAAGAAGAACAAAAGAAAAAACTTCTTAGTCTAGCTGAAAGCAGAGGAATTTTATGAAAATAGATATATTTTTAAATTGTATTGCAAATGATCTTGAAAATCTCTTGGAAATCACTCTTACAGGTACGTGCATCTAAATATTTATATTCTAAGTTTTTTTCAGGCTTTTACATTTCCTAATTAATTTATATCACTCTTGGAATCTCTTTTTTTTTAATGGTCTTTCTTCTGCCAAATCACTGCATCTGAAAATGTTATTAGTCAGGAAATTACATGGATTCAACTTTGACTCAATTTTTTAAAATGCATATCTGATACAATATTTATATGGTAAAATATTAAATTAGTGAGATTTGCCTAGTTTTAGTATCTCTGACATTCAATACATGAAGTTCAGATGAAAGTCTGCATAACCTCTGTTACTTGGGAACTGGGTTTGTATTAGTGAATTAGAAACACATAACAGTTGAAAAAAATACTTAAAACTTTATTTTTTCCACTGAAATGCCTTGTAGAGTCTTAATAAATGTTTGAAGAGTCTTATCTAACAATATTTTACTGCAATTGAAGAAAAAAGATGACATTTTTTATACAATGTTAAGAAGTGTTTAATATAAAAATAATAAAATGCACATTTTGATAATGTCACCACATTTGACTTATCTTGCATGAAAAGGTCGGAGTCAGAGTGTTTTGTGAGATTCAAATGAAGTCTCAAGACATATGTGGCAGAAAATTCAGTAGTTACTTGCTTATATTAAAAGGTTACTGGTTCACAGGGAGAAAACCTGTCTTTAGGTTTGACACGCTGAGTGCACTATCACAAGAGGTGTTCATCTCTGAAGTTGTTCTTTTAACCTGTATTTTCTGTGGATATGTTAGGATAGACTAATGTTATCAAGGAGATTGAAAAAAAAAGAAACACTTTTTTAAATATAAAAACCAGTTTTATAAAGAAAGAAACAGGATACGTTTTCATGCCTTATATTTAAAACTCATATTTCTGAAAGGTAATGTATCTATTCTTACTCAGGTCTAACAAAAGTAACTATGTAAGAACTAGAAAGAAATTTGAACCACTGGTTTTTAAATATCTGTATTTTGAAATGTGGGATGTGAACTAGCAATCAAGCATAGTTGTTTTACAAGCATAAGTGTCAAACAATAAGATATTGGCCCTATAGGACTATAGTTAAATTAACTGTAAAACAATTTTTTGGAAATAAAACCTGTTGATTTTCCTATTATTACAAATATTAAATATATTTTTTAAAGTTTACACAAAGGCAAGCCCCATTTCCTTTTTAATTTTTCTTTGAAATAATTATTGTTTTTATTTAAGAAATTAAGTTCTACATCTGCCTTGGGGATTTCTTCCTAAGCCCACAAGCTGTTATAATGAGATAGAATCTTGATATGGTATTAATACAACAACAAGTAACAAGATCCCAAAGGAAACTAAATCTTATCTCTTATGATTAAAAGAGTAGCAAAGAAATAATCATGTAAGATATTTGTCATATGATGTACAACAGATAAAATTCACTTTTGTGTGTTGTGCCTGTGAGAACTTTCTCATTCCTAAGTCTTAACATGGGGTTATACAAACATCTTTGCATTTAGCACAAGAAACAGTCCACAAAACGAAGATTTGCACCAAACTACCCTGTCTATTGTACTCTACAAGCCACTGCCTGGACTTGTAAGTTCAAGAAGACATTCTGACGTCCAAGAAATAATGTCCCAGGAAGGAGTTTGGAGGTGAGGGAGGTGTTTCAGCCAACAGGGACAGGATTCAGCTGTGCAGACAGAAAGTATCCCCTGCATTAGCACAGGATGGGCAGATGTGATGTTGGACCTGGGGAATGCCATCTGAGATACTCCAGCTGCTACTCCAGCAAAGTTTGGGTCTCTCATGGGCCCTAGTTTCTTAGCCCTACAGGGAGAACTCATATCCCCATATGAGATGAAATACCTCATATGTAGGCAGACGAATCAAATGCATGGACTCTAGAGCTATCCAGCTCATCCAAAACACCTGTACTTAATCAGCTGAGCAGATTTTGATACGATGGTAGTACTGATTGAATTTCTACAGACAATTACAAGAGCTTAGGCACTTAACTCACACATATATTGCTGACACATTATGTAAGTATCAAAACATGTAACTGAATACCACCATTTCAATAAATCTGTATGGGAGAAGCTGAAAAGGAACTAGACAGCAACAAAGATTTTCAGTGTAGGGGATTTTAAATAAATATATATATTTTTTTTTTTAATTTGTAGAGAATAAACATCATATCTGCATCCAAGCCAGAATGGATACTTCACAGAGCTTAAAGCCAAGATTTAGAAGACTCAAACTTCAAAGGTCTTATAGAAAAGCTTGTTGCTTTACAAAATTTTGTCAAGAATATTTGAAAATCTGGAAAACTTTCTTCCTAAAAGCATGGCATTCATTTTAAAGATGGTGTTTCTGTGTTCCTGCAATGTTCTGCAATGCCCATATTGATGATTCTTGCCCCAGCCATTAGGATCCAGAAGATGCTTGCTAAAAAACTAAAATAAAATCTTGTGATACAGCTGACGAGACATTTCAGTTGCATGTATCCACAACATTATGATATTAGAACACAAGATCTGCTTCCCTGAATCAACAACCTAGTCCAGTACAGTTTCTGATACTGGATGTGTTTAATTGCTTTAAAGGAAGACATAGATGTTATTGTATAACTGTCTTCTTGTCTCCACTTTGACATTGAATAGAGAGATTAGTCAGGGCCTTGAGACATGAGGTTTTGCAGCACTTACATATCTTACTGTTTTAGTTCATTATTACAGCTGTAGATTTCTTTTATATATGTATAATACCTTTTAAATTTCATAAAATTCTCTATTCATGTCAAATTCCTGTGGAACTGAGTTTAACCGTGAAATTATATGAATGAAACATGAGTTTATTTCTAGTGATTTTGAATTTGTCTTGAAGCATCTCTTACCATTGTGTATGGGATAAAAACATTTTCATATGTATTCCTTAATGTATATTTATTATTATGATTATTTACAACACATCCTCCATGATTTGTGCAAACGGCCTTTCAGTGCAAGCAATTTCACCAACTTTTTTTTCCGTCTTTCTAAAGATGAAATATCAATAACTAGAAGAAGTTGGAAAATGAGAGGGAACAATGTTGCAAAGAAAGTAACAACAAGCCAATCATTACTCAAGGAAATAATAAGGAAATAATAGAACAATAAAATTACAGGCTTTTGCTCAACCAAAGCACATTGTGGTTTTGTGTATGAGAATCAGTTGTGGCAAACAGCACGGCTTAATATACCGTGACATTTCAGAGTCACTGGCAAAGTGCTTTCGCATCTATCCAGCTCACTGGATACAGAAGAGAACTGCAGAGAGAAGTAGGAGGCAGAAGTGGTCCCTTCACATCCCATGGTCTCTCCTTCCTCTTAATCACCCCGCCCAAGGTAGCGGTGGCCAACAAATTAGTGATTGCAGTCAGAGACAAGTAAATGGTCCTTCATTGACAGTGCCTGAAATTACCATAACAAGGCCAGTAGAAGTGACACAGGAAAAAGTTGCCCTTCCTCCCATTCCTCCAATAGTACTGTGATAGGACAAGACATCAAAAGAGAAAGCTTTTCTCTTATTCAGTTCCCACTCATCTCTACTTTTGTTTCCTCCTGTTCCCACTAGAAGGCTGTAAAACTATCAGTGGCACACGTTGTGCCTTGTACATATACCAGGTGGCTCCAGTGCTCCGTCTCTGTCCCCCTCCATGAAAGCGACAGAAAATGTTATCCAGATAAAAGTTTTATTGATCATACAAATCTGTAATAAGTTTAGTAGTGCATTTGGTTTATACTATAGTAAAAGCCATACATTGTTCTTTATGTTTGTTGGTTTTGCAGTATTTTATTCTCCTCTTATTAGACAAAAAAAATTTTTTTTAATTGTTGAATTATTACTCACTGACCATGGAACAACTAAGGTTTACTAATTGTCCAACAGAAACAAAGAAAACAACCAACCACAGATTGGAATCAAAGCTCTCTTCCATCATGGGATATATTCAGCCTGCCCATCACTAGGATAGAGAGCTTCAAATCAGTTAACCAGTTAATGAATTCTGGCAAATAGGTAGACAAAATGCAACTCTGCATGTCAAAACTGAGCCACACAAGCACAGTTCCACTAGTGGAAATCATCTTTTCTAATAGGGTCAAGAATTTGGAAGAGTAAAGTAGTAAGAAATTTCAAGTCATAGAAGCTGTAAAATATGCCTAACATCAAGCATTTTAGGAATATGAAGTTTATGAATAATTGAACCACTAATAGTCATATAAAGGTTAATGTGGCTGGAAAGGTTAAAATAGATGTTAAAAAATGGAGCAGAGAGGGTTTTTTTACAGCATTCATTTCCTGAAGCTATAGCAGAGTAGGCTATGTCAAAAGGCTATAACATAGTTTTCCTCATACCTTTACAATGGAAAACAAACAGTTTGAATTTCATCTTCCTTATCCTGACGTAAATCAGAAGAAACTGCACGGAGCCAACAGAATTTCTCTGGGGTGAAACTAGGAACACAATGATTATTGTCAAGATGTTAATGGTTCAGATGAAATGATACAGTGGAGAGAAAAGATATTCAAGGAGGAAAAGAAACAAATTTTGAATTGTAGGTAAGCACTCGTATACAAAAATGGTGGACATAAAATAAAATTTGAAAGCATATTCTCATCATATTTGCTGGTCATTTCTTTCATTATTCACTAGTCTTGTCTTTCCTCATGGGGTTCTTTCTTTTCTGTAAGGATTTATATCCACAGATCAGGATTTCTACTCTACAATACACATGTGCTGCCTCCCACATACATCAGCGATGGCCTCTGCCTCTCTGCCACCACATGGACTCTGGGGACCCAGACACTAGCTCCGACTGATTGATGTACCAGGCCCATCTGGGGATCCAGCACATTTGTGTAATGACTCTGCAGCAGACTCAGCCTGCTGCACTATGTCCGACATACAGGGATGTGTTTCTGCTCCACACCAAGGGGCTGGGTTTTTTAAACTGTTTTACACTTTCTGTATCAGACTGACAGCTTAAGACTCCAATGGTTTTTCTAATCATATAGCCCCAGGTCAATCTCTTTGATTTCCTCTATATCTAAAGACAGAGAGCTTTTGTCACCAGGCTTTCTGTCACCCTCTGTTTTCCCTTCCCAAATTTGCTACAAAAGTGTGAGGTTATGCATGGCACAATTTGTCTGATGTGTCTTCGTTTTTCAGATCATCTAGGTTAATATAGTCAAGTTAAAAACTGATCAGATGTAGTCAAGGTCTCCATCATCAGGGAAATGCTTTCAGGTAAACTTCACCCCATGACACTGTGACATTATGAATGGACCTTAGGTCTACAGATGAATTTGTTTTTGAAAACTACTGCAAAAACCAACTTTTGCTATTGCTTTTTATACATATAATTCACCCACCATCCTTGTTCATAATATTTTCTCTTCTCCACTATTCCAAAAATATTTAAAGAGAGAAAATTATATTCTGTCTGTGATACCTGTTAAAAATCCTTTTTTAAAAAATATATTTAGCCTGAATTATTTTTTTTATGTGAATAAATATTTAGAGAAGAGGAGTGCAATGTTTAACATTGATAAACTTCCTTTAAAATTAAGTTTTTATATTGCCCTTTCTGTATTTGCTTTAAATTAATCTACCTTATTCCCACAAAAAAACTATTCTTGCAAATAACAGAGTCACATTTTGTTCATGATTTATGACACCCACTGATAGTATGGTACAAACAGTGTGAATAGGCTACTCTCTACTACTCATTTATATGCCTT
The DNA here is from genome assembly GCF_000699245.1 of Pterocles gutturalis. Taxonomy (NCBI): domain Eukaryota; kingdom Metazoa; phylum Chordata; class Aves; order Pterocliformes; family Pteroclidae; genus Pterocles; species Pterocles gutturalis. The sequence goes on from NW_010109875.1 coordinate 22,030, forward strand.
TAAAATACTGTGGTACGGATTAATTTGAAAATCAGAGATTGAAGTACGATGATGTAATAAACTACAGTGGGTATTTCAAAATGCATGCTATTCATCAAATACCGCCTTGATTCTACAAGGATAAACTGTCGAAAGGCGCTTTTTGTTTTCTATAATTAAGCAGATGCAGAACATTAACATAAATTTTTCACCTCTTTAAATATTTCTGCTTCACAGAGGAAGATAACAAGGACAATAAGGCATAGCAGTGTGACATTACAGATACTATCCCCATATTTTTCAGAGAAACACATGAATATGACCTAAAGATCCAGGAAATATTTTCAATGTTTACACATCTTTATGTGATTTAACAGTGGTTACATTTGTTGCTCTACAGAGAGAAAAGTGTTCACAAAAAATATACCGTTCATATCATGCTGGCAAGTAAGACCTGTTCATCTTGAGATGTGCCAGATACAACAACTTGACAATGGAAGAAATAGAAAAATAAAAAAAATATATTTCTTTATACCCTTTTGCATATATATATATATGTGTATGTTTATATAGACACATACAAACAATATGAATAATTGAACTCCATAGTAATTTCACATGAGTAAATACTGTTATAGTGACCACATCTTAATTTATCTGGAATATATTTAAGAATCCTAATGCTATATCTTGGACCGTGTCTTGGTGAGGAAGAGGCAGCCAGCTGTCCAGGCAGAACAAGAGCTGGGACATACTGATTAGATCAACAGGAAGCAAAATTCAGAGATTGTGTAGTTCTGTAAGTATTTGTTGATGAATGTGTGAACGTGGCCTTTTAAAATGTGGACATTGCCTCTTCACTAACTGTTTCCAACTCTGCAGGTCAAATAATTTTTAATATTAACCTCCTTTGATCATGCTACAATAGTAGTACTATTGTCATTAAACACATTACAACAGATTCTGACTTTGAATTCAGGTGAGTGTGTACTATGGAGGAAAACGGATTACATGGTAAACATCTGCAGACCTCTAGGCAGGTTTTATCTGTCCAAGTCTTTAAAACACGTTTGAAGAGCACTGATCAACACAAGCACTTTATCTTCACTATATTTAATCGCTATATAGCTAGCATATAACATGGATCTAACAGTATTTATCTCTGTTTTAAACCCTTTAAGGCTCTTAGGTAAGACTGTGGAACTTTTGTATCAGACAACGGATATCTCTTACAACATAATTTCTTATGGGTTTTTCATTGTTGGAACTTTTAGCTTAATCCTAAAAGGTTCAAAGATCAAATGCTACATTTAGTAAGTTTATCACACACAAATCTTAATCAGTTCCACTCTGATGGCAGTGCTGCAAGGAAAGGAATTATTTCTTTCTCTTTGAAATTTCTAATATACCATGATACAACATTTAGTCACAAAATTAAGAGAGAAATTGAATGACCTTTCTTCATTTTCTAATCTTCAATTTGATCACGTAAGACTTTTTTCTTCTCCTTTCTGTTTTTAGATTATTTTATGTGTTTTTCTTTTTATTACTATAGAGAACGTTTGTTTCACGTTACTGTTGGATGGAGGAATGACACCTGAAGGGATTTCTGAACTGCCTTTGATGTCAAAATTTAACTTTAAAAGACTTGCTTAAGGTCTAAGAATTTTCAGACACCTAAGTATAAAAGATCTTCAAGGACTGCAAAACAGATATTCAGTTTGCTCACATCTTAATGGTGAAACAACTCCCACAGGGAAGTGGAAGATATGGGTAAAATTCTTCTTTAAATTATTAAAAACAAGGACTGGAGCTTCCTAGGAATTTGTTCTTTCAATGAGGAGTGTTCTTGCCATTGATCAGATAGTGAGCAGTGAGGCTATATCACTTATTATCTGCTGCCAGAGCTGCACTAGTTGGTATTAGATGCTGAAGTGGTCACTTGACCAAAATGTGAAACAGTGAGAAACTCATTCTCTGGATGTAGTTCAGTGCAGGTTGACGCCCAACAAATACGACACTCCAAAATACTAAAGTATTTTATAAAACATTGAAAACTTAACTGACTTTGATTTAAAAAAAGAAAAAGAAAAGCTACTAAATAACAACTTAAGAAAACTGAGATGCTGTGTATCAAGAGTTGGGATAAAACCATAAAGACCAGGGGAACTCTGATGGTTGGTGTGTGAACAGAAAAAAGAGGACAGGGATTGAATCACAAGTGTTAGTAATGACTAAGGATACTTTAGGTCATCGTGTACCAACTAATCTTTAGTAGGTATGTTATCAGTAAATTTTTGTTCATTCTGTTCATTGAAGTTTGTTTTTCATTTTGTAAGTCTCCAATCTCTGGAGTCATCATCAGGGAAAAGTATTTTTAAAAGAAGAGAAAGTGACAAAAAATGTTGAAGTACTTCTCCATACAGATTGGGTTAAGAAAAATAACTTGACACCAGAAGATTTTTTACTACTTTTGAAATGTTATTACTTTGAGGATAAAAAGAAAAATATGAAGTTTCCCTCTTTACAGACATCAGTTGTCCCCTGAAACAAAAAGATCAAAAAAAAAAAAAAAAAGTGTCTTTTAAAGGATCACTGCTCTCATATTTTTCTAACGTGAAAGTAAATTCCTACTGAGGTGATTTTTATTAGATATAACAATTAAAAAACATGAAATAGCAAGAGAGCATGGTTTTTCCATTTCTCAATGCAGAAAAATTAAATATGTCAGTTTTAGCCTGATACAAACTTTTTTTTCCTATAGGAGTAGCATCAAAATTTCTCTGTCACGTTACTTTTACTTGTGTAATGTTATCTATTTACATTCTATGGTATGCTAATACAATATTTGAGTTTTCATATGTTTGAAAACACAACCTCTTCTGGAACCTGGTAGCTAGCTTTGTTATCCATTAATCTACAATAGAAAAACTTATTATGTTCAGCTGTGATACAGGTGGCAGTAGTCACTATATCACCATCATGCAACATAAATCCCTTTGATTATTGAGGTTTGTGAACTAATTAAAAAAAACTTTTAAAAATAATTTCCTAGTAAAAAGATTATGAAAAATTCTATGGACACTCTTAAGTGTCAATACAGGGTAGAAGACCTTTGGAGTGAATGTAGAAATTTTCTTAAGCAGGCTTTCTATTATTAGCCAATGAGTTTGTTAAAGAATCACAAATCTCATAATTATAGAATGATTTTGGTTGTCACTACAGGCCCTGGCAAAAAAAATCTCTCTCCATCTTTCTTATAAGCCCCATTTATATATTGAAAGGCCACAAAAAGGTCTCCCTGGAGCCTTCCTTTCCCCAGGCTGAACAACTGAGATTTGCTCAGTCTTTCTTCAGAGGAGAGGTGTGCTAGCCCTCTAATAATCTTCATGGCCCTCATCTGGACCCACACCAACAGGTCCATGTTTGTCTTGTGCTGCCGGCCTCAGATCTAGATGCAGTACTCCAGGTGGGATCTCCCAAGAGCGGAGTAGAGGGTGAGAATCTCCTCCCTCAACCTGCTGGCCATGCTTTCTTTTATGCAGCCCAGGATATGATTGGCTTTTCTGGGCTGCAAGTGCACATACTGTCTCATGTCCAAGTTTTCATCCATCAGTATCCGTCCTCCTCAGGGCTACTCTCGATCAATTTATTCCTCAATCTGTATTGACAGAGAGGATTGCCTCAACCTAGGTGCAGGACCTTACACCTGGCCTTGTTGAACTTCATGAGGTTCACATGGGTCTACCCCTCAAGGGTGGGCATAATAGGCAGGTCTTTCAAAGACCATTTCCCTGGCTGGTTTTGAATGCGTGTGTACCGCAGATGACAATATCTGGCCATTATATGTTTTGTGATTGAAGTACTTCGCAAACTACACAGACTACACACAGAAAAGTATTCAGTCTTTTCCTTAGGTTTTGTTAAGTTTAATTTTTTGAGGAGGATTAGGGATTTTCTTGTATTGGACAATACTATAGATTGCTGTAATATTATTTTTTTAGCTAGAAGAAATATCATTTGTAATTTGGCAAAGGAATTTAGATGAAGAAGATGAAAAAGAAAAATCTGGATCTGGATACGTTCAAACTATTCCTCCAAGCTGTACTTGACCTTTTTGTGTTTACTCATGTGTAATGGATGAAGACTTCCATTGTTATTAGAATGGACTTCAGCACATATCTTATCTCAAATATCAACTGCCCATGATATATCTTCTTGGTTACTGAATTTATACCCTATGTCACCATATTTTCTTTTAATAACTTCTTCAATGGATGTGCAGTCACCCAAATATAATTTCTGAGCTATGTACTTAACTGTTCAAATTGTATTTTAGATTACATCAACCAGCTTAAGTGAAGGGTTGAAGTAGGCTTCAACAGGGTGTTAGAATGATCAGTTGTATTTTTCTATGAAATAGAGGAGAATTAATCATATTCTTAAAAACAGTTATCTAATCTCAGGTAGATGAAGAGAATACATGAGTAGATGTTATTGTATTTCAGATAACATTCAGCATTTTCAACCCAGGGTTTCTATTCATAAATATTCATGCCTATGTGCATGCTTGGGCCTGTATCTAGGAGCAGACAAGAAATATATATAAAAAAATTAAATCAGCTTGGTTTTTTTTTTTTTTTAAATATGTCTAGCATATAAACCATATAACTTAACATATATATATGTGAATGCACATGTACATGTGTATACCAGTATACACAGATGCACTTAGATGTACACATGGGCATATATCTTACATACATGTGCATTAGATACATGTACGTTATAGTTATATGTACTATTACAGAGAACTGAATGAGCTCCTTACAAACTCATTCTTCTCTCTGAGTGGTGCTATTGTCCTAGAACGCCCTTGAAAATAGATCAAGAGATTTTCCATGTAAGATATAAGAGATAAAAGGATGTTCAAAACAAAATCCAAACTATTCCAGGAGAAAAAAGTACTCCGAGCATTTGAAAAGAAAACTTATTCTGAATAAAACACAGATGAAATGTATCAGTTTGGATCTTCTAAAAATAACATAAATAGCTCAGGAAGAGTTGAAAAGCTTAAATTTTATTCTGACCTGATAAGGATCAGATTAGGAAATTCAGCCTGAATGTTTCTCTTAATGCTAGAATCTCACTACTCATTTGCTTTGTTTCTCCAAAATGCTCGGAAAAAGAGGTTAGGGAAGGATAAATTCTTTGGAAGCAATCATTTCATATCTGTGCCTATACACTGAAGGTATGAAATATAACAGCATAACCAGCAGAAGGAGTCGGTCCAGATAATTGGAAGATATTTTTCCAAGGCTGATAGCAAATAATTATGATGGGTAGGAATAAAATTTTACCTGAGGTACACACCCTGAAAGAAATAAAGCTTTCTTTAACCCAAGCTGACGAAAGAGGACAGCTTTAAGGAGGTAAAAAGAGAAAGTGCTGTATACCTTTACATTTCCTAACGCGTCTTCAGTCCCAGAGGCAGCTCCAAATGAGCTTAAGAAAGAGAAACCACAGGCAGCTGGATTCAATATTATCAAGGAATAAAGAAAGCAAGCACAAAACCAACTCCAGGAATGAAGCAAGACATTTTTGAATGTCTTGAATTGCTGCTCAGTGTACTCTTTTTAGATCTTGTAAATACTTTAGTACAAAAAAATTACATTTTATCTTTGTCTCACTAGTCCAGCATTGTTGTTCATCTACAGTAAAAAAGTATTTACTATTTCATATTTATAGAAATGCCCATCACCTTTAATTTAATTATAAGGAAGAAGCAATTAAAAAAAATCCCATATCACAAGACTATGACTCCAGCAGTACTTGTGCTTCATGCTACAAGCTAATTACTTTCTTATGTTGTGAAGGAGACTTACTAGTACAGTATGATGGGAAAAAGCTATTCTATGACTATCAGATTTCAGCCTACAAAGTAACTACATTTTACAAATAGCAACACTAGAAATTTAGTCTCCCCTCACTGCTCAGTCAATGAATTTTTAAATAATTACTGAATACATGGATTTAAAATAAATAAGAGGAAAGCTGAAAAGTGAATGAAAGTAAATATGAAAGGGATAAGAGAATCCATATTCCCTCTCCTAAGCAAATATTAAGACATAAAGCCAGGGCTGAGGAAAAGATAAATGTAGCAGCAGATGCAGAACAGCACATAAACTTATTAAGAGTTTCTAGCAAAACCTTTATTCAAAGTTGAGTGTGCATTACTAATTTTATAGCAAAACTTTAATGAGAATGTTGTAAAATCCCCAAACCAAGCATTACCAAATCAGGAAAGTCTCCAAATTATGGTTCATTTTAGGTACCACTATGATCAGAGTGACAAGGGTTAATTTTCTCAGTTAACTTTCTCCTTGCTCTAACAACACAGTGTGTATATATATATACATATAAAAGTCTTTAACATTAAAATTTTAAGTCTTGCTTAACTTTTAAAATAAGTGTAGAATTCTTTTTTTTTTTTTTCTCTTTTCAATGTGTTAAAAATCTTGTGTTAAAATTCTTGTTAGTAAATACATAATCCTTAAAACAAAATGTTACTGTCTTGATAGTGGTGCCCTTCTTACCAAACAACAGGCAAGAGTAGAGTGCCTTTGTGCTTCTCCAGGAGCTCTTTGGAACAGTCACTGAGAATCCAATGGAAACAGACAGCCTTCATGGAAATCCTACTCGACCAGTCATGAAATGTTCTTCTTAGCTGTGGAAATACAAAGCTGAGCAAACTGTAGGTTCTCTTTTTTTTTTTTTTTTTTTTTTTTAAAAAAAACTTGAATGCTTTCCTAAACAGCAGGTGGATGGCCTCAATCTGACACGTGTGAAATCAGAGGGAATTATCTAATATAAAAGGAATTCTCTGATGATAATTTTAATCCAGTTTCCTATCCCTCTGTACTTCAGAGAAGTACATAGGGACCTTATCTAATTAGTGAATCTGATCCTGACTGTTTAGCATTGTGCTGATTCCTATGTATTCTTACATGATATAAGCTTTCCCTAATGGGAAACCCCACAAAATAATGTCAGGTTATAATGAGATTCATTCTCTGATGTTGGAGACTGAATCAGCTTTCCAATATTTTAAACATATTTTTCATTCCTCTGCTGAGGAAGAATATCTACTTCATATCTATTTACTTCAGACCTGAGCTTCAAAAGATGGTGGTGTAGCAGTATTTCTGTCACCCTCTGTATGAATTATAAGAAGACAAGCTTAACCTTCAGTGGATTTCAGAGCTCAGAGGAAGATTTCTGTTAAATAGGAGTAAATTCAGGTGTCTGAAAGAGAGCTGTAGCAAAATGTGAAAAAAAAAAAAAAAGGACAAGTCTAGAATAGAATGATGGCAAGTGGAGTATTAAAAATATCAAACCTATCTTTCTTTCCAAGTTTTCTCAATGTATCTTCAGAACTGTACAAAAATCACACTTTCATACATTTTCTCAAAAACGTCTGGACTATTATGGTGCTTAGTGCTGTCATGATTTAATAATTTTAACACCACCAACCAAAACTGTCTGGGCCTCATTTTCTGTGAGGAAATACTTTAAAACCATCTTGTAAATCTTAAATTTGTGCATATCCCTTTGTAAAATTCATCTGCACTTAAAGAAAAAAGATCATTTATCAGAATATTTGCAACAGTGAGAAAATACTTCTGTGAAATTGGCCTATATTTTATTTTTTTTAAGATAAGAACAGGAGAGGAACTAGTGTTGAATTTTGAGCAATTTTGCTTTTAATTATATGTCTTACAGTATAATAAATGCACAAAATACTAATGATTTCTGCATATGCATTGCTTAAAAGTAAGATAATCTCCTTAGAGCAGATTGGTCAAGGGCTTATTTAATAATACTAAAATGTATTTATGAAGGATATATCTTTGTTCAGACATTCATTTAGCCAATGTTCCTTTGCAAAGCAGACTTGTTTCCTTCATTAACCTAATTAGATTATTTAACAGGCAAACAAAATATCAGGCATAATAATGTTGTCTTCTTGAGCAACTAGCTGTAACTCCCTTAACAGAGTGTATGGTGGCACTGTACATTGACAGAAGCTCATTACATTCCTACAGTCATTGCAGGGGGAAGCACAGAGTTTGTTAACATCAAATGCTGAAAGCACTTCTAGTACAAATCAGTGATTCTGCTGGAGAGGCATAAAAAGCAGTTTTGTGCAATGAAAGAACAGAAGTTGAACTGGGGTCCCCATCAGATCCACGGGAATGCAGTGCTCTCAGTGCAACAGTGTCCTACCAAATAGCTCAGAAGTATTTGGTCAGGGTCAAGTCATGAAATCTAGCAACAGAATGACATATTGATGGGTTGTGCCCTCTAGAGAGGGCATGTGAAAAATATGTAGAGAAAACACGCTTCAAAATAAAAACAGAGAGTCTCAGAAGAATGCTTCAATGGACTACTTATATGTTTTAATGCATGGTTAAGACTGTTACTGAATAATGACCTTTACAATAGTATCTATAAGAAGGAGCTGAATATAGATCAGTTTATGAATAAGAAAAAAACTTGTCACTACCATAATACGAGCTGGTCACTCAGAAGAAGGAAGAAAATAATTAATACTAATTTCAATTTCATATGAACAAAATCAATCCCCTCACATATTCCTGTATTTAGACTCCATATTCATACATGCTTCTTTACTGTACAATCTGCATTACACTTGGCAGGGAACTTAAATAAAAGAAAAGGATTTTCATTTATATTATCAGACTTTGCAGCAAGCTGAAGATCTTACAAAGCCTTAACATATTTTGCATTGGCTTTGTGAAGTGGTTTAGATCACCCCTTAATACTTGTATTTCCTTCCAGTCCGGAAAGCTTTCTCAGTGTTGTTAAACATGAATTCATAGCTAAGAGCAGAATAATACAGATAAGGGAGCACATAGTCCTGGTTGTATAAGATTAAATATATTTACATATAAAAATGGATTGGTCATCTCCTATAGAAAGCTTTGAATGTCTCATGCAATGTATTCTAAGAGGAACACAAATTCTTGACAGGTAAAAAAACCCCAACAATCTGAAAATTTGGATAACTTTTTATCTGTTCTCACAACCTTAAAACATAAGGGATAGACAAGCTTATCGTTTTTGGAATAAGGTGATTATCTGTTGTGTTGTTTGGTTTTTTTTCTCCAAGGGACTGACAAAAGAAACTATTGTATTCGTTTCCCTGGAAGAAGTCTATTTTTATGCACAGAATCAGTTAAGGAGACAGGCTTTCAAATGCAGGCAAACATGGGATATCAACAGAGGACTCTTCTTGGGCTGGCTTTCTACATTAGTAGGAATTCCTCCCTTCTTAAATTGAGTTGGAGACCAACCTGAGTATAAATCTTAACACAGAGGGCCACAGAATTTTTTTAGACAAGCTTGGGATTTATATGTCTTTTGTTGTTGACCTATATTATGTAGCTTATGCTGTCTCTCTAAAAGATATTGAATGATTCATAAATTTCCTGCAGGGAATCTCTGCCCTCATCTTCTTCAAAGACATATCTATCTGTGCAGAATGGTAAATCTCCTTGGTGGAATGAATTGTTGAATTTTATGTTTTGGCATAAAATGACAAAAATGACCAGTTCTAATTACTCACTCATCTTCTGAAAAGATTACATCCTTAATTGGCAGGTTACATTAATCTATTTCTCAAAAAGCACATGTACAAAACATTTTTTTCTTAAGTAAATCAAAAGGCACAAAAAAAACAACACAGAAAAAAATCAGATCTGGATTTCCCACGATGTAACTCTCAATAATGTAGAATTAATATCAGTCTGGTTTTGACTGATGACACAGTTTGGTTTTGTTTGTTTGTTTGTTTTTCTTTTTCCCCACACTGACAGTAGAGCTTCTTTTTAATTTCTTGCTGTAGCCAGTAAATTGGAAATTTCCAGTAAAAATATTTGTGCTTAGGGAATAATAATTAATGATCTATCCATGCTGGCAATCAGTGCTTAGGGTTGTTTTCATGGAGTTTTCTTTTGACAGAAGAGGCCTAATTAGTTCTCTTCAATATGTGTAGGAATTGGTCATGAAGATGCTTTAGAAAAACGGACATTTATGTTTCCCTGGTGAGCAAATATTCTATACAGTCTTCTTTTAGTTTATTAAAAAAAAAAAAAAAAAAAAAAAAGAGTGGTTAATACACAGTTTCTAAAGGTGTCTAAAGAAAAAAATTTTAAAAAAAAAAGAAAAAAATATCATAGTAACTAGAATATGAGATGAACTGGATGGTAAAGTAACATTTGCTACTTTACATCTATGATTCTCCTTCCCCTTTACAAGGAAGCTCTCATTTTAAGAGCCACAAGAACATCAGTCCATAGCTTTGTGGTCCTGCCCATCTACTTTTTTTTTTTTTTCGGAGCACAGCAGGATGCAGAGTTTTGCTAACAACATGCAATACTACTCCAACAGGAGAAATTAATATTACTGCAAAGAAAAGGTAAGATATCAATGACAATCCCATTCCTTCTAAAAAGAAAGGATGTGACGTTACCACAGATTTGGTTAGTGATCATTTTAGTTTCATCCTGGGAAAAGGTGATCCAGCCTGGAGCTCCAGAAGAAGTAAAACATATTAAGACTATGCTGATAGTCCAGTCAGAAAAATTAATCCCGAAATGCTTTTAAAAGCAATCCTACAGCACAGGGCTGAAATGTAGCACATTGTTTTCACTCAGAAGGAGTTGGCTGGCCTGGCCATTTGCCTTCTCTGATCAGAGTAAACCAGAGGCTTAGCTAGATGGAGAAAGTTTTTCTCACCACATGGTCAGTCCTTGAAAAACCACTCCATCAATTCTGAGCCTTTTTTCTTCGTAGGAAAGCTATAGTCTAGTTTTCCTTTTTTTTTTTTTTTTTTTTCCTTTTTAATATCCTCTAGAAGGAACATACTGTCCTCAATAGGACACAATCAGACGAGCTTTGGTGGAGCTGTTTTAGAAATAAATTTAGTCTTCAAATTGTCATGATGAAGTGTTCTTGCCACAGAAATGGATATAAGACCTGAGGGGGAAAGACAAAATGTTCCCTCTGAAATTAGGCTAGGTAGTTTTTAGTGCACTATCATGCAGGCATCCTAACCTCTCTCACAAAAAATACCTTGACATTAAATCTTCACACATGAGCAATGAAATAAGTAAATAAAGAAAAAAATCTAAAAAAAAATGTGCAGCTTTGGTAAATTTCTGTCCAGCAGAGACAAACCCGTTCTCTTTCTTAATTGCAATCTGCTGAAAAATGTTATAAACTCAGATACAGCATGTCTATTGATCCATGCAATTTTTCTTAGAGGGCACCCTGCAAAACTGGAACATACTAATGAACGCTTCCAATGCAGAGCCAGTCCTTTGTGGATCAGCTGGTGAAAATAGGTTAAAATAACTACAAAACCTAGCAAAGTGTATAGGAAAACAGAGCAAATAGAAAAAAATGTCACCAACCATCTATTGTGCAGGTGCTAAATTCCACTCAGATGAAAGCAAATGCAAACAAATTAAAGACAACAGTGTTTCCATGATTATAGAAGCATTTACCTCACAACTGTACAGTGGAAACATAAAATATAAAGGCACACAGAAAGGAACAGTATTTTGATAAAAGACAAGAAATATTAACTTTCCAAACATTTTCCTTTATGGCATCTGTTAAATGATGCAAAAATGTGGCATGTCTTCCAGCAGCCCAGGACCTCTCCTCTCTGGCTGCTGGAGCCCAGCCCAGGGACCAGGGACCTGGCGTCTCTGACCAGGCTGAGGGACATGGTTGCCACTCGCCCCTTTGCAGCTTCAACCAGTAACAAAGCTGAGCACGTATCCCAGAGACATGGGCACAGACACACACACAGAAACACCAAGGACATTGACACAGCCAGCCACGCAGACTGCCACAGGCAAAGTGCTGCCCTCAGCAGCACCTACAGACAGGACTCTTCTCAGACACAAGTACAGCCAGCCACCTCCCCTCACCTTCTCCTCTTTGGCTGCTAGAAACAGAAGGTCACTAGTGCAGACATGCAGATAATCTTACTGAAAAAATAAAGTTTTTCACACTCCATAATCCTTAACAATTAGTGTGACTGACCGGGTTTTTTCTCATCACTACCTCTTGCCATCTCTTGGTCAGGGTTGTGCTTCTGTATGGTCTTGTTTATAACTTCCTCTGTTTCTTATCATGTCTTTTTGCATTGAAAAGACCCTTGACCTTTGAGAAAGACTTTGACCAGATACCCTTAAAGGAGCAGTCATTCTCCTTCCACATATCCTTACAGCATCCATCAGGAATTTGGTATACAAAATTCTTCAGTGTGAATTTGCACCTCAACACCTCAGTGTGCATGTTTTACTGTATAGTAGACATTATGTAGCTTATCTGTTCACTCAGATACCCAGTGGAGAGAATGCAGTGTACTATCAATTTATACCCTATTGTATAATTCTCCTGATTTAAGAAATACAGTCACTTTCATTACATTATTCTTAGATGGAATTATATTAAACAAGGACTGCTACTTTTTCAACATGTGAAAAATTACACATGGAATATATCAAAACAGAATACATCTGCTCACTAGATCACATCCCTGAGGTGTTGCAAATTATATAATCTGGAGTTCACTTTTGGATTTGTCATCAAGCTGAGAGATTTAATAAAACCTGCCTTAAAGATGTAAATCTACTTGGTGCCACATTTCATGAAGCTGAGGAAGTATGCTGCCTTTAGTAAAGATCAGGGGTAGAAAAATATTCAATAAATTGGTTTTATTTCTTGCAATATAAAAATGTCAATTCTCTTTTTATTCTGGAAATGGCTTCACAATTAGGAAAGGCAATAACCAATTTAGCAGTTTAGTTGATCTTTAATTTAAGAGGAAGGGTTTTTTATCAAGTCTTTACCTGGTATTACATTAGCTGACATGATAAGAGGAATTTAGCACAAGACTTATTGGTTGGATCAATTTATTAGTATACATTTCTTGCAGAGTAACATAAATAGAAATTATGCCGATCTTAACTTTTTCCTGCATGGTTACATATGCTAACAATAATCCAGGCAAGAGGTATGTTTATCCTCATTCCCCATTATATACATTCATACTACATTCGTCTTTTTCTACAGAATATCAGACACAGATTTTATTTTCTTTTCAACCATTCAGTGCTATAAATGTCATATAAGCCACAATTGAAATAAAATAAAGCATTATTATATTTAGTGTCAGATAAAAAGATTAGACACGATCCTACAGTTCTATTAGCCTTGCTTTAATAGTATACTATCATATTTACTCTCCATCCTCCCTTCTCCAACTCAAATAATCTAAGCCTTTCCATCATTTCACTGAATAAAGCCCTTTACCCCATCCTCCTCACAAGTGAAAATTTGATTTATTATCTAAATTTTGTCTAGTTTTGAAATATCATTTGAAAATGTTAGATACAACATTTAATGTATGGATGAATTACTGATATAATAACGAAACTGTAACATTTTCCATATTACTGTGTGACATTTGTCTCTTTCTTAACAGTGTCAACATCCTGTTCATGCTTTCAGTCAGTCTTGTTTGCTGAATACGGTTTTTCAATGGACTATTGTGGCACTTCCATTTTCTCTAGGAAGGATACAATCTCATCATTATGTCTGAATGATTTAACTTGTTAGTGTCAACGTGTGTAGACTGCTGGCTTATGTTATTGTAAGTAACCTCTTTCAGTGTTTGCAATGAATTAGTAAAACGTATTTCATTCAATCTTTGTATGTTTTTTCAACAGTCACTTTATGCAACAAAAAATGCAACATTCATGCCTAGCTGTTCTAACACTTCAATTTAGAATTACTAAAGTTTTAACAATTCATATTAGTGGATATTTGGATTCTCTTTCGGGTAGAATCCTAGTTTAGAGATGTAATTGCAATTCTGCTATAACTCAATTTTCTCACCAGGACAAGGAACAAAATTGAGCTGAATGATTGCTGAGCAAGTAATACTACATATAAAAGCACAAAATTACAAATAAGAACACATATCTTTTTAATATTGTTTTGAATATGAATGTATAATAGATATACATGATTCTACATAGTATTTGGTAACCGATTAATATCTCTATATACAAAAGAAAGCTAGAGATAACCCATTGATTAAGGCACTAACATAAAAGGTGTAATTCTCTTTTGAATGTCCTCCCTGACCATTGGTGAAATGTAGTAATCACTCTAGATTACAAAAACCTCATGTATTATTTTAAAATAAACATTAAATAATTATTAAAAAGCTTCCTGATTCTTAGCTAGGTTATTAAAAACAGTATTTGTCTGATGTATTAACTTAAGCAAAGAGGTGATTAAAATTGAACTCAACCTGGCTGCAGTGGTAAAAGATAATAAACAATGTTTTTACAAATACATTAACAATAAAAGGAGAGCTTTGGAGAATCTCCATCTCTTGTTGGATGAAGGAGGGAACATTATCACCAAGGAGGAGGAAAAGGCTGAGGTGTTTAATGCCTTCTTTGCCTCAGTCTTCAATAGCCAGACTAGTTATCCTCAGGCTATTCAACTCCCTGAGCTGGCAGGCAGGGACAAAGAGCAGAATAACCTTCCCACAATCCAGGAGGAAGCAGTTAATGACCTGCTACGCCACCTGGACACACACAAGTCTATGGGGCCAGATGGGGTCCACCTGAGAGTACTGAGGGAGCTGGCAGGGGAGCTTGCCAAGCCACTCTCCATCATTTATTAACAGTCCTGGCTAAGAGGGGAGGTCCCAGAAGACTGGAAACTTGCCAATGTGACAGCCATCTACAAGAAGGGCCATAAGGAGGACCCGGGAAACTACAGGCCTGTCAGCCTGGCCTCGGTACCGGGGAAGATTATGGAACAGCTCATGCTAAGTGGGCTCACATGGTATGTACAGGAAAACCAGGGGATCAAGCCC
>NW_010109876.1:0-22737 GCF_000699245.1 Pterocles gutturalis
TGTGCTTCGGGAGGCAGGCAACCTCGCCCGCGCGTGGGATCTTATTTATATTTGTTATTAATTATTTTTTCTTTTAAGAGCCACTCGTTCTTGGAAAAAAATCGCGTTTAATTTCGGTTTCTATTCCAGTTTGAGATGTCGGGTCGAGGCTGCGGTGGAGGTTGGTGTAGGGCAGAGCAGGGGTGCAGGTACCCGGGCAGCCGGAGTCACCCGTGCGCTCGCAGTGGCGCGCTGAAATGAGTTAGTTTCTGTCCGTTGATGACTTGAGAGCGTTTTTTCCCAGATAGAGACGTGGTGGGAACGTTCAGGCGGCTGCTTCCAGGGATGCTATGAGCAATTCTTAACTGGAAGAAGGGGGAGTTGCATGCGCACACAAAAAAAACCCAGTGTTTGTCCAGAGCTTGTACTCCGAAACTTCATTATTCGGTGGAAAGCCCTGTTCTGAACACCAGAAAGCTTTGCTTTTTCCAGGAAGACTTGAATTTTCTGTTTTGTCATATTTACAGGAAAGGATTAACGTGAGGGCTCTGGGTGCTGTGTATTTAGGTCTTATTTTGGTGTAAATGGTTAATTCTGCAGAATTTGTGGCATATTGCTCTGTGTGCAGTAAGCCTGGAATAAATCGAGTGGTTTTCATTGCATAAAAAAGTTCAAGATCACTTTTAGTTCTAGGAGATGTTCTTCCCGGTATTAGCTTTTTTTTTTTTTTTTTTTTTTTTTTTTGTATGCACTTTTTTACAACCTTTATAAGGTAACTAAGCTGAGCATGGAAATTATGTTTGTGTAAAATTATGTTCATTTTTCAGATGGCAGAACAAATAAAATTAGTTTTTGTATATACCGAGTAATTAAGTGCAGGTGTTTGCTGTATTCCCACTTCAGAAGTCACTTTGCTCTGTCAAGGTTATGATGAGTCCACTAAGAAACAAGGATAACATAAAAATGCATTAAGCCTGTATCTCTCTTAGAGAGTTTTAAATGTTCTCTTGGGTTAAATTGACCTGGGACTGGGGTTTTTTCTTCCTTCTTGAAATTTATTAAAGAGAAAATGACAAATAACTCAGTTTGAGTATCTTAACACACCTTTTGTGAAGGGGGATGCTTTAGAATGGTTGTACAGAAAAACAAGTTATCTGAAACATTGTGGTAATAGGATTTGCAGCATAAAATGTGGCTAATTTCTCTTGTATGACTACAGGTGGCAGTGTAGAAGTCAAGAAAAAAAATTGACAGAAATTATATTCTGTGTACGAGAAAATGAAGAGTGTGCTCATGACTAAGCACAGGAACCTGGAAAACCACAGGTATGTGAAGTGATTCATACAACTGCCTATGGTGCTCCCAGTATTTAGTGTATTCTGATGTTCCTGGCTCAATAGGTATTTTCGGACCAATTATCACTTAATATATTCACAGTAAGAGCCTAATCAAAATGTCATGGGGAAAAAAAAAAATCTATATTTGATTACTGACAGGAGCAAAAATACTTTGAAGGCAGTATGCAAGGAGAAGTGGGATTTTCCTACTTTTTATGGTGTATTTTAACTATAAAGACTCAGAACGCTAAGTTGCATGAAGAGATTTTTTTTTTTCTTTAAATAAATAGGTTTCATATTGATAAACCTAGCAGCAGTTATAGGCCTGAATATGCTTGAAATGGAGAAACTTTGGATACAATAGAAAGATTTGCCTGTCTGGATGTTTTGGACATCTTATCAGTACTATTTTTATGAGCACTAAAGAACTGAAAGCATGAGAAGAATTACAGAGATGTAATTAAAAAGAAGTAATTTCAAAGAACTGTCCAGTGGTGATGCATAGGTGTTGGTAAGGGTTAAATCTTGTAAGATTTAAAAAAAACGAAAAAGCTTTACAACACTATTCTGTTTTAAAAAAAAAAAAGTAAAAATGAGCAGTACATAATTATGATTAGCTCTCATATTTCAAAGCAAAGGGAAATACTAGGTTACCTTAGTAATTAATTTTTCTCATTAATTAGCAACGTTAGAGTGAGGCACAGCTTTTCCTGTATGTTTACGTCCGTGTGCAGAGCCTGTAGAAATCAGTGTGTGGGTCTGCATTCCAGGATTCCTGGGAAGCTATGGAGGATGGGGCAAACTCAGAGCTGGAGCTTGAGGATTCTTTAGAACTGATGAGGGGAAGTTATCCTGGTAAGAAGTGTCAAAGTGCAACTGTCACTGTCTTTATATTAATATATTTTGCATTTGACTGTTCTTTTTCTCGTCTAAGGCTTTTTGTCTAAACCATTAAATTGCTTCTGAGAGACTGTGCTTATACCACAAATGTCCACAGATGACCAAGTCACCTTGTGTCAGCTATGATGCAGTAACTAGCCTTGGCACAGTCTTAGTTATCCCCAGTTGCAAAGTAAGTTGCACACAGAATGATTTGTTTCACTGTTAGAATGGGCTAAGAGCATATATCCCATTAGGTATAACCAACCAGCTGTCATCAATAAACTGTTAAATTATAGTAGCTTGTCATCTTGAGATTCTGGAATCCAAATCAAACTGTTTTTTTCTACCCACTATTTAAAAAAAAAATAATCTAGGAAACTGTACTTCAGGTATAGCTTTGGACACCCAAGCCCTGAAGCTGTAAGCTCTCAGTAGAGAGGCTGTGTCTCTGTTGGTGAACAGTACCTGATCTCTGAGTGGGGTTTGTGGTACCATCACAGTGCTTTCAAAATACAGTGTGCCTTGGATAGAGTACCCTGAAGAGCTATCACAGTTCTTAACTTCAATTTTTTTAAAAAAGTGAATAAATCTAGATCTTCAGGGCTGTTCTGTTCTGCAGGGGAGAGCTCTTCTAACTGTCTTTGCCTGGCCATCATGTTATTGCTTGTCACCTGTTACTTGTGAGTGGGGACCCACTTGGGTATATCTGGGGAGAAAAAAGCATCAATGCTAATTTCTATGCAACTCTGTAGTTTTTTTTTATTATTATCACTTATTGAGCAAAAGCGTTAAGTGTACTTAAAAAAGCCTAAATTAATAGCCCTGATAAAGTCAATTGAAGTGTTTATGTAGTACAGGTCAGCATATGCTTACGGATTTGTTCAACATTGAGTTCATTAGTTTCTGCTAACACATTTAGAACAGAAAATGAAAATGTCATTTGTCATTGGTACAAAATTTTAATGGGGTCTTCCATTACATCAAATGTTCAAAATATTAAATAAAAGAATACTGGTAACTAAGCAGTGTGATGCTCAAGAGTTCAATTTACAGACACTTCTCTGTGCTAATTATGAAGTATTGACATAAATGAATGAAACTGCTTGTTAAAGTGCCTTGTGCAGTATATAGCAGTTATGTCTTCACAAGATGATTCATAACATTCAGCAATTTGTGATGAGTTTCCCTGCCATTACTGAGGATTACTGAGTATCTAATGTATTTGCACTACACTGGGTTACTTTAAATTAGATTTGATGGCGGAAAGGGAAGGAGAACCATTTTCTATCAACTGAAAAATCAGGCCTGTTTTATGAATCAGTTAGTATTGAATTTCTCTTTACTATATAGTACAGTTTATCCTTTCCAACAAAATACAAATCATCTTGCCTATAAATACAGCAGTGACAGCATGTGTGGGGGAAACCCTCAACACTTCTTTTGTGTTCAAAGTTGTGTACATTATAACTAATAAAATATAGCAGAGTTGCTGTAGCTGAAAGTCGAATTCATAGTAAGAAATCTAAATTTGGAATCTAAATGTGTGAGGTCCCATTTTGAATCAGCAAATCTTGGTTATAAGAATGCTATTTGATTTGATGCAGGATGTATATGTAAGTACAGCTCCCATTAACAGTGCAACAGATGCTGCATCTTAGAAAACTGTCTTGTGCTTCTGCTTTGAACTGAAAGTTGTGGCTGGTTATGTGTTCTGTTGTCTTAAGAAAACTGTGTTTAAGGGTTTGCACAATCAGTCATTTCACACCATCATGAAGATGGCTGTAATCTGTTAGATCATAAAGCATGATTGCCTGGCAGTTATCGGAAATGTCTGTTAATGATACCAGGGTTTTACACAAAAAAACCCTAAAATTTCTCACTCCTTAGTGCTTGTATAGGATTGTCTTGAAAATGGTTAGTGGGAACCTGGAGACTGCACTAGGCCTGTGGATTAATGACGCTGAATGGAAGACAGAGAAATGGTTTTATTATATGTATTTATTTTGTGAAATAATGGGTACCAGTTAGTCCAGTATCAAAGGCAGATTTTTAGAAAACCAATAGATTGTCTATCAGGAGGATAAGGATGGTCTGAGTCAAAGTTTCTGGAGAGGGCGGCACAAAGTAAAAATTTCAGATGGAATACCCTGAGAGTAAGCCTAAAACACAAGGACTGTGTCTCAGGACATCTAGCTTAGAAACTTTGGCCTCTCAGGCTAGAGGTTGATACCAAATCTCCAGTTAGAGGAGAGTAGCATTTTCTTAATCTCAACAGTATTAATACAGCTGTTAAACCAAAGGGATAGTTACAAAATTACAAGATGCCCATTGTAGATTACTATAACTGGACTGTTGTGAAAGTCACAACATGCTAGGCATATGTGTAAGGAAAGTACACATTTGCTAATTAAGGATAAAGTAAACCTCCAGGCCTGTAGTCCCACTGTTGTCTTTGGGCAGGCTGCCACTGGGCTTCTATCAGAAGCAAGTCCTGATGTAGGAGGATGTCAGACCTGTAAAGGAGAAATGATCATGCAGTTGCATCCTGTAGATGAGACCTTGCTCTCAGGTGATGGACAAGTATCCTTTTTCTCTAAGAATGCCATTGCATGGCCTTGATTCTAGATGATAGAAGGATATCTCCTGCCATAGTGGAGTGCAACTAACTGGGTTTATGATGCTGGAAGGGAGCATATGATAGCGTTCCAACTACAAGGTGGCTTACAACAAAAAGAGTCTAGACCATCTTTTAGCACTTAAAGCTGGTGGAGAAGTGCTGGTGACATAGAGAGGCTACCAAAATAGTTCTGGAAGCAACATCTGAGTTGCTAGATGGAAGGCTGAGAATAAAGACCTCTGCAGCATCACTCTGCGCTGTAAACCTAATACCCTACAAGCAGGACAAGCAGAAAGGGCACACAGGTCAAGATGACACAGCCTCTGGGGTTGAAGTCATTAACATTGCTGTATACATGACAGAAGCTGATGAAAGTAATGTAGAAAACAGTGAAGAACTGCCTGAATAAATTAGGTCCAGCTTAGACAGGAACACGAAGAACAGGCAGTCAGACCAAAATGGAGGTGTTTCTATGCAAATGCTAGAAGACTTGAAAATAAGGTGGAAGGACTGAATGCCTAGTTCTAAAGGAAGTTATTGATAGTATAGGTCTACCATAGAGAAGGTAGCTAGCAGGACATTCATTAGGGTTTCTGTGGAAAGCCTAGTAAGAACAGTCAAAAGAGTAAAATGCTTGCAGCCAGTGTGGAGAGACTCGGAACAAGTGCGTATCCCCTAACAACTGCTTCTCTGACCCTTTAAAAAGATTTTAGAAAACAATTAGCATGGTTGATCAGGCTCCAAGGAACAGAGAGAGATCCTTGAAAAACTTATGTCCAAAAAAAACCCTGTGAAAATTGGGCAAACATGAAATACACAATAAAACAAATTAAAGCTTGATATGTGATTTGTAAAAGGCAGAGAAGCTGAACCATCAGAAAAAGGAAGGCCATTAGGCCAATAGATACCTAAGATCTAAAAGAGTTCAAAGATTGCACTGTATCTGAAAGACTATGAGATACTCATGTTCACTGTGCAGGAGCTCAGATTCCCAAACAAAATCTCTTCTGGGGAGAGAAGCATGAGGTCCTATTGAGGCACCTGTTTCAAATCAGATATCTCGGCATAAAATGGCTGAACTGGTAATGGTGGTGTTTAACAGCACAATACTGCTGTGGTAGGGGTGAATTTAAGGGTTCAAAGGTGATGCCAGTTTTTAAAAAGGCTTCCAGAAAGCCTATAGGAAAGAACAGAACAAGTATGACTGGCATTCATACCAGACAATTTGCTGGTAAATATAGTGAAGAAGAAAACTAGTGGATTCATGGACAGATTTGAGATACCAGGAAGGAGTCAGAACAGCCTCACAGGTCTGGTAGAGTTCTTTGAAGACACTGTTGAGGTTGTGAGTAAGTGTGATCTAGCTGATGCAGTATGCTTGGGTTTCAGAAAGTTGTTTGAGAACTACTCACCAAAGGTGCTGAGTGAAATGAAACTGCTCTGACATAAGAGGAAAGTTCTCTCCTAGACTGATAGTTGGATAAAAGGTGGGGTATAAATGTCCTGTTGTCACAAAGGGGCCGGAGGTCACCAGTAGAGTCTGTGCTAGGTTTAACACTAGTCAGCATATGCATTGGTAATCTGGAAGAGTGAGTGCAGATTGATTCTGTGTTAATGAGGGTAGAAAAAAATGAAAGCTAATTATGAAGAGCCAAAGAGGGATCTTGTGATGCTTAGGAACTGAGAACGAAGCTTACTGCTGATACTATGAAGCAATGCATGCAGGGGAGAACAATCCTGCTATTATTGAGACTGTAAACTATTAGCACCAAAGGAAACGATGTCGTGAGAGCTTACCATGGTAAATCCAAGCATTGGTTAAATGTTGAGGACTAGTCCAAAAAAAAAAAATTATTAGGGAAGAATGACCAACAGAACAGAAGTCTGCTATGCCAGTCTATGAGCTGCCTGTGCTTTTGTCTCGACCTCTGGGTGCAGTTCTGATCCCTATATTTAAAGGAAGGGTGAGGAAAAAAAGGAGAGATAATAGAACTACAAATGGGTGGCAGTTATGATAAAGAGCAATTAAATAGATTTAGAATCTTCAGCCTGGTAAAGAAATAGCTAAAGATGAGAATGATAAAAGTCTGTATAGGAGTGTAATGGAAAAAATGAACAGGGAATGCTTATTAACAGTCTTTTGTAGTACAGGACCCAGAGGGGATCAAATAAAATTATCAAGTGACAGATTCAGAACAAGTAAGAGATGGTATTTTTTTTCATAGTGCATAGTTTAACTGTGAGCCACTGTAAATACTGGAAGTTTATCTAGATTTGGGCTTTCAGTGCAAAAGCATCACTTCTTGCTTAGAAGAACACAAAGCCCTGAAGGCTGGGGATGGATCCTGAGGTGCATCCCTGCAAGCTTTCCCTGTCCTTCTGCTCTTCCCCAGACCTCTACTCTCAGCCTTTGTGAAAATGGGGGATAGATGTTTCTTTGGTCCGACTGAATATGACTATTAGTATGTAAAATGAAGACAAATTGCAGTCCCCTAAAGAAAGTGCTGACCATATGCCACTCCAGATGTGTAACAATTATTGATGGAGAAAACGTGTTGAGAAGGACAAATTTTTTTCTTGGGCCTAATAACTTCCTGAAGAAAAAAAAAAATCCGTTTTCTTTGAAGACTGTACCAGTCCTCGTTATACCACGTTGATACGTTAAGGTTAGTGCCTATACCAGGGAGTTGAGATTCTTTGTTCTGAGGTGTCAGTATTCATCTTTAATTATGTGCTTGCTCAAAGTAAGTTAGGTATTTGTTATTCCTTGCAGTTTATCTTCAGATAGACTGAATTAAAAACCTAAATGCAAAAATAAACTGGAGGGGTTGGGGACAGGCTTACCCATACCCATAATGAAATGCTTACCTATATAATAAAATTAAAAATACAGTTTGAGTCACAAACATGGAAGGTGAAATCTCTTTTCCTATAAATATGGTGAGATTACACCTAGGTTCTTCGTTTATCCAAGCATACAAGGACGAAAGCTATATTAGACTTGGACTGAATAAGGACTTGGAGAAAATAGGTTATTAAGAATAAAGGATGACTTGACTGTTAGACATGAAAACAGCATTTAGATATTAAAAGGATGCGTAAGTTATGAAACAAGAATTATGTAGTCATCCAAACCAGGTAACAAATGAAATGAAAGAATCTCCCAGTGGTAAGGCTTATGAACTTGTGTGAGGTACAGAATCAGCACAAAACCAGCACAACACCCTGAATGGAGTTACAGGACTGGATGCTGGGGTATATATAAAGGTTAACTGTAACCCAGAAAAATTAGTCTTCTTGGGTTCCTCTGGTCGGTAGCAATAAATCAGCTTCTCCAGTGGGTGATATGGAGCACCACAAGCCTGTTTCTGCTCTGTATCACCCTCTAGAGAAGGCTTTCCACACTGGCTACAGACTGAAAAGGGAGAAGTAGATGACTGGCCTCCCTAAGTCAATGCTGACCTTTCAAGATGCCCATTCTATATGGTAGTGTCAGGCCTGATCTTTCTAGATATTTTAGTAGATGACTTTTTTTTCCCCCAGTGGTGCTAGGATAAAAATGCATAGCAAGATAATACTAGCTAAACCCATTTTTTAAAGGTTTCATGAAGAAGTGCCTATTTCATACTTAAAGGTCAGATTGTCCCACAAAGTTTTATGTACTTGCCTGACAAATTTAAGAGCTATAGGAAAAATACAACTAAAATAAACTCCTGTTTAAGGAATTAAAAAAAAAAAGTAAAAGAAGAGATTTTTCTGAAATAAAATGATAAATCATACAAAAAGAGATCACATGGAGTTTTTTTAAATTACAAAAGTTAGGCAATAGAGCCTGTTTGAAAGAAGGGGTTAGTTAGGTACCCCACCAAACAACCCCAACACACTCTTCTTTCTCAAGAATGGGAGAAGAGTCAGTCTTCTTGTTAGTTCAGTTATTTTGACAATGTCCTTAAATGCTCTTTAGAGTTTTCCTATTTGTTGAACAAATTACTTTTAGAATTACATTTTGCTTTTTTTTTTTCCTTTTTAGTTTCCTCTAGTGGAATATGATACCAAAGGGAAAAAAAAATGTAAGAAAAATCTGGTTTTCCTCTTTATTTGGTACTCTAATGTAGTTAGGTAATGAAGCTTGAACCACTGGCAGTGTGACAGTGAAAGAGATTTTGGTCATCACAGATGACAGTAAGCTTTAATTTTTTTCTAGAAATAATTTGGTATCAGACACCATGGGACTAAACTTCACTAGTAATGTACTCGGAGGGTTAGACTTTAACTTCTGTTTAAAACCCTACTTTAAACCATAATGCATGGTCTTAAATAGATAAGAGAATGCACCAGCCAAGCACACTTCTCAAGCAATATTTATTCCACTGTTATCTCAGGAAGTGGACACTGCTGTATATTTTTTTTTAAATTGTATTAAATCAGGTCTTTGGAAACTATTTCAGTTATACTTTTCTAATGCTAAATCCTCTGAGAAGACAGGTTGTGCATTTCAGTATTATGAAACTTCTGCATATGTACCTTCCCCCCCCCGCTTTTAATGTCAGCTAGACTTCGTGTATTTCTCTTTTTGTTTTGGAGGAGGTGGCTGGTTCTGTAGTTATTCTCTAATACCTTACAAATAGTTGATTGTACTTGTTCATTTTTTTATCTGGATGGTTCTTAGTGTTCCTGATAATTGAGGTAGTTGTGCACTGTATAATAAAAATAATAATAATTCTGCAGTCAAAATGAAAGTCACATGCTGTCCTTGACTCAGATTTCAATTATATGAAGCCTATGTTGCTCACAAATAAAGTTGTAAACTCTTATGAAACCTTTGATAAAATGGAAGCCAGAGCCCAAAACAAAGCAAAAAATCTGCTTATCAGGTCCCACTGGCCAGGTGGAGACGTACTTCTGACATCACCTCCTACAGCCTTGCATCCTGATGGTTCCTGAGAATGCAAAGAAATTGCAAGTCCTCTAATTAAAGAGACTGAAACTGTTGCGGATTGCTTTTTCTCCTTTTAGATATGCTGCCTTTTCTGTTTGTGTTTCTCTGCTTTTTTTCCTTGCTCCTCTGCAGTTTTACCTGTAATCATCACCCAGTTGCACAAATGTTATAGTTGTGTGTTTTTTTATTTTATTTTGGCCTATCTCAGTGTTTCCTGAAACTCGTAAACATCATCTCCCTCTTTCCTGTACTCCATGCACAAATAATTTCTAATTGGAATGAAAATCTAACAGCATACTAAAGGTATGGACATAACAGTGGTATCGCCATTGACCCAAACCTGCTCATTTTATGCATTTAAAAAAAGTTTTAATTTTGCTCATTCAGTCAGAACAAGCAGGCCTACGCTAAGTGGTAGTATGCCACATCGGTTTTCTGATGAGAAATGCCTTCTGAGGGTCAGTTTAACATGTTTTACCTCACCAGATAAACATGCGTATGATCAATTACAGAGTCCACGCCAGTACTGGCAAATTCTTAAACCATGTTAATCTCAAGTCCTTCCTGATGTGGGTATTTGCATGTTGAGTTAGGAACCTGAAAAGGTGTAACCTCCTGTTGAGTATGATGAAGATGCTTTGACCAGGGGGGTTCTGTTGAATGGTTTCTCATCTCTAAGGCTGTAGCCTAAATAACTCAGAAGCTCTGTTGTATACTTGGTTTAATCTAAAATGTTCCTGGGAACATGGTTATTGGAAAAAGCCAAAGAACTCAAGAATCTTATAAATACTTTGCATTTAGCACCAGTCATGGCTCTGCTTGCTCTCACGTTCTATGGTCCAGTTCTTTGGGGCAGTTTCTGCCCTGAGCAAAGGGCAAGGCTGCTCACTCCACAGAGCTGCCAGCCTGAGGAATTAGGGTAGCGCCTTCAGAGATGAGGGATTGGGCTGTGGTTGTGCTGTAGTCACAAGGCTGTCCTCTCGGGGAAGTACCTGAGCTACTTACCATCTTTCCTTTCAGACCATTTAGAAAGAGTCCTGCTCATCTGCTGAAAGAATGAGCACAGGCACCTGAGACGATTCTGGGTTCTGGATGCCAGGTGGAAGTAAGGCCATCACCTACAGCACAGGGTCCGAGCTAAGTTCAGTGTCTATGCTTGGTTAGGCTGTTTCCAGCTTTGGCCAGGCACTCTGTATTGTCCATCTGAGACCTAGCTCTTCCCACTGCCTGGATGAGGAGCCCATATATGTGCTGCAGGGCTGTGGCTTCTGCTCTGGGGACCAGTCTGCTATTGACCAGCAGCACTGGTGCATGGATTGTATTGGAGCTTTTTATTTCATCTAGTGTTTGGATCAGTGTCAGCAAGGTGGGATTTCAAGGAGCTGCAGCATCCAGAGACAGTAGCTGTTCTGGGGCAATATGTTTCGTCATCCTTTTCATCAGCCTTATGTTTCTTAACTTTTAACTCCCAAAGACTACCAGTAATCCACATCTATGTGCTGTGTCCAGCTAAAACTTGATCTGATGAACATTGTCCAAATGATCTCATGTAAATCCTTGTCCATTGCTGCTTCCACTGCAGCAGGTATTTTTTTTTTTTTTAAACTTCATCACTGCAGATCATGACTTACAGATGGTGACTGAGAGTGGAAAGACTTAAAATGGAATTATAACCTCTGTTTCTATTTGAACCTGTTCTATATGTGGACACTTTTTAAAAAAAGATATTGGAACCATCTCCCCCACCACCTCCCACCCCCTGCATAGACAGACCTGGAATATTTCAACCTAAAAAAAAAGATTGCTTTGCATTTGTGGGGCTGGGACATAGTAGTGCTTGTTATGAGTTTTGAAACATTCAGAAGGTGGCTGTCATTCCAAGAAGTCTGCTGTAGGTTCTTTGATTCAGCAAAACTTAAAAAGCTCATAAGAATTTGAAGCCAGATGCACTACTTACTTGCTTAAATACTTTGCTGAGCTGTTCATAAACTGTGACAGGTTCAGTAATTACTTGGAGTTTGATTTCATTTTAATGACTCAAGTTAGAAGAAAGTTTTGTCCCACAGAAATTTCCGTTTGTTTTACTTCTCATTAATTAAATAATGTCTTGGAACGTAATGAAGAGCTGATCAAACCTATGGATGATATAAAGCTGGGAAGCTGCAAAGTTCTTAGGGAGTTTAAATTAAATCAGAGTTAGCATTGAGGCTTTTGGGGAGTGATATGGTGTAAAAAATGAAGTTTTAGAAAGAAAAACTTTGTCAAAAGCACAGATATTGAGTAACCTGATGGGCACTGGTACTTGGGCAAGAATTTTGATGCTAGCATTAGAGGCTAAGTAGTGTAGTGGGAAAGAGGAACGTGTGCCTAGATTTCATGTCCATCAGGTTCCTTACATTTAAAGAAATAGGAGGGTGTGACAAAAATTTATCAAAAGGCCTAGGGAATAAAAAACAAAGGGAAAAGGTAGCATAGGCAAAAGACATATTGTCTGAATACCTAAACAGATAATATTAAAAAAGGTCCATTTAACAGTCATTTTGTCAAATGAGTCTTGTTACACAATTCCTTTTTTTCATCTGAATTTTGATTGCTGCCTGCTTGCTATGTGTTGTTTTCTTTCCTATTACTCTTCAGTGGTCATGCTCTGTCAAAATATGTCCATCTAATTTTCCACATTTGAACTGGGGAATATTTTATTTGGAAGACGCTATGGATCTTCAATTTTCAGATTTGTTATTTTATACAGAAGGGTATCAGAACTGATAGAAAGTTTTGTCTCTTAGTCCAAGAGTTTCTTAAATAGCACATGAGTTACCTTGAGTGGTGGTTGCTTGTTTTCTTGGTTATGCGATGAAAGAAATGCTGCTGACTGGTTATTAAAGTTCATAGATGTTTTTGTTGCCTGCTCTAGTTGTCTCAAATGTTCTACGTTTTCTATTAGCCTGTATCACTCCAAGACCCTTGTGAGAGAGCTTCTCTTATTATAAGAAGCTGGTTGCACAGTTACAGTTCAGAACCTCTTTAGTTTTCCACCATGTTTACTGATAAAGGCATTTGATCTGTATTATGCCTTGAAAATCCAGTGCTTTCCTTCTCTTCCAAGGCAGAGTCACTTTACTCTTTACTGTAATTTTTTTTTGACACTGAATGTTAATCTTTCTCAAGCTGTTTTTTACTGAAAATGTTTGTTATTATAGTCCTTCTCCTCCCCCTCTGATAAATCCGTTTTACACTCCCACTTTGTGAGGCTAGACTTTCCCCCCCTCTTTTAGACCGCGCTATTTTCTGCTGAAGTATTAGTTGAAGGGCATTAGCTTTGATGACTTTGGGGCATTCACAAAGGCTATCTTTAGTCTCGTGGGAATGCTGACTGTGGTTCCTCCCTGGCTAATGGAAAATGATTGGGGTTTCTAGGGCAATTCTGAGTTTCCAAGTTAGGCTTTTTTTCTGAATTGCCCTCCAGAGAAAGCCACAGCTTTTGCAGATGGTGCCAGCTGAAGTATCCCCTGCTGTTTCTGCGGTCCTGTAAGTGAAGAGCAGAGGCTCCTTTCTGACTCCTGAAGCAAGGCTGGATTTGATGGCCACTGGTGAAGAGCTGGATTTCCTTGTCCGTGATAGCTGGATGTACAGGGAGAGGAAGAATAAGATGAATGATTGAGAATAATGCCTATTTGTTAGGTTAGAGGGCCTGGGCATTTATGTTGGCTTAAACTGTGTACACTTGATACAAAATATACCCTACAAACGTTTCAGTGCTTGAGTTGTGTTTCAGTTTTTGTTGACTGTTGGAAATCAGAGAGTCCAAACGGTTTAGCTGAATGCCTCTCATATAATTGGACTGCAAATACTTGGTGGCTGGTGTCATTGGCTTCATAATATAGTCATTAATTTTCATCATATTTCTAAAAATCTGTCCTGTTTGGCCCTGTAGAAAACTGTATTTCTATCTTACCTGAATTGAACAGACTTTTGAAGCTGGTACATGGCTAAAATATTACGTGGTGTTGTAACAAACTTGTCACTAATGAATTAGTTTGTTGTGGAAAAAGTTGAAACTTCTGCAGAGACAAAGCTACATTTGAGACCTCGGGGGCCTTCCTCCTCATCCCTTTATGAGTGGTTGTGTGAGGTCTGCTTTTTTCAGGCTATTATTAAATCAGTAATTATTGTTTGCTATTAAGGATATACACGATGCTTCACAATGCATAGATTTTGGGCCTTTTAGAATAAAATGGTGACGGCTCTAAAATAGCTTTTTGTAGAACATGAAAGACGCTAGACAACAGATTAAGCCTTTGCTCTGTGCTCTTTTGCTTTCTCTTAAGTCATTATTTTCTCTATCCTATCATATCAGCTATTAGTCTATCTAATCTCATTCAGAAAGTTTACCTCAAATGTATATACTTGTGTATTTTAAAGCTAAATTCCAAACTCACATTTGTAATATTTCTGTTATTTGTATCTCATGTAATTCATGTAGAAACTCATTATTGAATGATCGGTTGATTAACTTAACTGCATTTCTCAGCTTTTAATGTGAGTGGGTTTAATATTTGCACTTCTTGACCTTGCTATTCTTTTACAGATTTTTTTTTTCCACATTTCTACGTCTATTTTCATTTTCATGTTTTCATTTTCTGTGTTAATTTTTCTACACATATTGGGAGGGGATTGCAAAGATGGCATAGGCCTTGTGAGGCATAGAATTAAATTGTTTATTTGACGTTAATAATTTGCTTAATACTATACCTAAAAACTAAGTTTGGAAGAAGAACCTGGGGAATTCCTTTAAAAAGTGACACAAAAGTAGGACAAAATGTTAACAGACAATGATTAATTACTTTATTGCTAAAGGGGAGATTTTTGTATCTCTTCTTGGTTTGAAATGAGTTGCCATGTGTTGAGAAGGTAAGAGGCTGGCAGAAGACTTTCCTGTCTTACTAAGTTGTGAGATCAGGAAATAACTACATTTACCGTGGGGAGTTTACCTAACTAACCACAACCTTTTACTAATATGTTCACTTCGTCCTCACATACAAATTTTGAAATAAAAATGCCAGTACTCATGTGTCACTGATGGGAAGTAAAAGGCAATATTTTGGTCATAATTGGTAGGAGGCGAGACTGACATTCACATGAATTTTCCCCAATTGCAGACTGAGCACAAAAATTTCATAGAAATTAAGTTTTTTCTTAAAACTTCTGTCATGCTAACCTGCCATTTGGAAATGTTTGTGCTTTCCCACTCTTAAGTGGGAAAGTGGTTTTCTTTAAATAGGAAATTTGTTTAAAATGTTAAATATTTTCCTTAGTTTTCAGTCTTCAGCTTTAGTACAGCCCTCAGGATCTTGTTTCCAAGGCCAGAAAGATCCTCACACTATCCTTTAAAACCTCCTGCTTGCAAAAGGACACAACAGTGTGCTCATCAATGATTCTGCTGAGTTCAATATCTTGCAAAAACTTAAGGGGATGACAGAGAATCCATCACTTGGCCTGGTACTCTGTTCAAACAAATTATCCTTGCTGATAATTTATACAGACTTAAATCCTTAAGTCGCACTCAAAGCCACTTCATTTTTATCGCTTAAATCACTTGGGGCTTTTTCTGTTTCTTCTCCACTTTTTTAGCACCTTCTGCCTACAGTATTGATGTCTACGTGTTCTTGCATTGATCTCACCATACGCAGAAAAAGCAAGATAGGTGAGCTTATTTCTGTTAGGTGTCTAACGATTGCCATAATCTTTTTTTGCCATAACACTGCCTGCAAGGCACATGTTGAGTGATTTCTTCAGTGATCTAACACCTCCATTAAAGTAGCTGCCATCCAGGTTACAGTCCCAGGTTTAAGACATGCACCAGCTTTCTGTGTTCTTAGAACAGCACGACCTTGCATTTACATTACAGTTTGCCTTCACTGTGTGTTATTTCTGTACGCAGCTGGGGATTTGGGGAAATACCAGGCCTGATTGGAGACAAGTCTGCTTATGTAGGGTATCTGAGTCTTGTCATACACCTGATTCTACTGTGTGAGCATTAAAAGTAAGGAAACAGTCCTAAACTGGCTTCTCTAACTCCTGACATTTTGTAATTATTTAAAAATGAGTCGTCTACATGTACGCTTACTCACATTTAACATTACGCTTTGCAATTAAGTCAGACTGTACTTTCCTCTTACGTAGGGAAAAACTAGAAAATTTTTTCTTTTCTTTTCTACAGACTCTAGGAGCTCTTGGGAACTCCCCTGTTCCCACCTTGCCCCTTTGCAATTTGTTTCCGACTTTCTGTTAAGTTACATTATTTTTTTCCTATACAGACTACTGTCAAGATCACAGAAGGAAGAAAGTGACAACCTACAATCACATATCTGGGGTGCCTTTGTTAGAGGGTAGGGGTACTAGCCTGGCTGGTTGACTGGAAAAGCAGGTTTATCTGGAGACGGTGAAGGGATGAGAGCTGCAGTGCTTGGCGTTCAGGCCCCATTTTGCCTGATAGCTTGCAGTGGTTGGTCTCCCGACTGTGAGAGGGGAAGAGTTAAAATGCCTGTTTGACATTTCATACCTTCTGTTCATATCTGATATGTAAGCTATGGTTTGGGGTGCTGTCTTACGAAGTTAACTCCATGGTGTTCAGCACCTTGTACTAAACCAAGGTTCTGGTCTGTATTTATAGAACTACTCTCTGGAGCCTTTCAAAACCTGCTCAGAGCTACTTACCAGTCAAATAACTCTCTTCTAATGATCTGGTTTATTGAAATGATTTTAGAAATGTAATGTCATCTTAAATTAAAACAGGCATTCATCTCTTCCACAGGTCCTTCACCTCCTGGTTGATCTTGGCAGATCTTTCAACCCATGCGTGTCTGGTAGTCTATAAATAAACCCAGGCAGATTAAACCAGTCCTTCCAAAGCTCCTTCTCTCACATAAATGATCTAGTATGTCCTCCTGTCTCTGTGTCATGGATGATGGCAGTGGTAGGTAAATAGGTACCACAGACTCTTAACTATGCAACATCCTAGAAGTCCCAGCTGAGCTGCCTGACAAATTTGGGAAGAAATGCAAACAGAATTTCTACCCTTATGATGTGATAGGAAATATTGCTTTTTGCATGAATAGAGGAGGAACTATTGATCTGTTTTGGACAACTGACGAGTCAGGATCATCACAGAGCTGTTCAGCTCCCCTTGCACGTGCACTTTCTGTCCACTTAAAATCCTTTTTTCAATCTCTTATGTTTTGGAATAATGATCGGCTTTGTCAGCCACTAAGTATTCCTGGTGTGTGGTGATTCCCTGTAACAAGTTATGCTCCCGGAAACAGGACTGTAGAGCATCGGCCTAAAGCCTTTTTTTAATGCAAAAATGTATTTTGTATTCCTGTCCAGTATAAGCTGGACTAGGGCTGCTCAGATGCTGAAGTCTATATGTGGCTTGACAGGACTGTTCATGTAGTCCTCTTTCCCAAAGGCTTCTGCAGTGCAGACTGTGGATTTGGAGATGGCAGCCTGTTACTGCCTCTGTTTTCCCTGCAGCCCCTCTGTTGTCACTCTACATATTGTTCCTCAGGGAACACTATGCCTGTGTATGGGTTGTCACCACTAGCATAATTCAGTTTTTGTGGATCCCTTCTTTATCTATGCTTGAGTTGCTACTGGGGATAACTGAGACTGCTTATAAGTGGTCTGAATTATCTAAGCAGTAATTGCCCATTCCTGGCAGTCATCTTCCCATCCCAGAGGGTAGATGAGGATACAGACTGGGTTGTGTAATGTATGTTCAGGAAGTCTGATGCTTCAAGGAAGCATCTAGGATTTGCACAGACTGTGTTGCGCCCATGTGAATTTGTGCTGCAAAGATGTTCAGAGCCCCCATGTGCGAATGAAGGGTGACACTGTTGGGGTTTCACAAGACGTATGCAGGGCAGAGGCAGGAGGCATAGAATCATGGTGTTTGGTAGTGCCATGCCATCACACCCCTTTGAGTGTGGAGCGGAGTTCTGAGAGGCTGGGGGTGTTGTCTATGCTCCTCAGCTAGTCCAGTTTGTCAGGTGGCCATGAATACCAGTTCTTGAAGAAGTGTCGGAAACTGTAGAATCAAGTTTTAGCGGGAATACAGGGACTCCCTTATCTGTCCCCCTGGAATATCAAGTTGCTTACCCTAGCAAACCATTTTTTGGATGGATGGGGGAACTAAGAACGCCCTCCCTC
Source organism: Pterocles gutturalis (assembly GCF_000699245.1). Classification (NCBI taxonomy): domain Eukaryota; kingdom Metazoa; phylum Chordata; class Aves; order Pterocliformes; family Pteroclidae; genus Pterocles; species Pterocles gutturalis. The sequence goes on from NW_010109876.1 coordinate 17,963, forward strand.
TCCCCCCCACCCCCCCACATGTGTGCTCTTTTTTTTTGTTTCTTTGGGGAAAGGAGCAGAGCTGGAAAGCAAGAAACTGATCTTGTCTTTGGGAGCTGGGAAGGGACGGAGACAAATGCGCAGCGGGAGTCCATCATGCATGATGTGTTCAGGTGAGATGGCCCAGAGTGACACTAAACAAGGCACAAGGTCTTACAATCTGGTATGGCTTGGCACTGCAACGTACTGTCATGGTATATTGGGTCTTCCTCTTTTACTGTATGTTTTATCGGTGTGTATGCAGAAGGCTAGGTCACATGCAAATGAAAAGGAGCGGTTACCTTTCTCCACACTGAAGGGTATGTAGATTGCCCAGCTATATATAAATACAATTTCTAGAGGAAAGTGCAGTGGGAAAAGATTGTAGTGAACTGCAGAGTGAGCATACATGATCAACTCCCACAATGTTAAAACTGCTTCAACATAAAAGATGCACTAGAACTGAGTTATGTTACTTTGAGTTTTTGAACATTAAGTGTGCAGCATAGTAGAATGTAAAACTAAAAATGGAATGGGGGTGTGAAAGCTCAGTGATTGTTGTGATGGCAGTGAGGCCCATCTACAGATTATTCAGGCTTCTGAAAGCAGAAAACCAGTTGAAGAGAGTTAAATGGGTTGCTTCAGGTAAAATTCTGTATGCTTACATATTTAAAAATAGTTAATATGTTGATATTTTTCTGGAAAAATGAAGAGTTTGTTTCACAGCCAAGTGTTTAAATTCATAAAGGGGGGGAATTGTATACGTCATGAAAAATAGGGGAACAATGTAGATCTGGACTGCTATTCCCAATAGGTTTTTTCTTTTCTATGTTCTCCAGTACATGCTAAAAATATTTTCAATATCTTAACATCTGCATTGTTATGAAAAAATGGCATGTCTTTGTTTTGTTTTCAGCTGTGTCATTCTTGCATTACATTTTGTTCCATGTGCTCTCTTCAGCTGAGATGTGAAATCATTTTCTTTTGTCAGCTCTAGACCTAATTGCCCTGACTCCAGAACTGCACTCTGCACCACTTGGAAGAAGATATTTCTTTTGTTCTGCCTCAAAAAAAACCCCAATCTGTACATTGGGGAATACGGGTTTACTTGATTGTTGAAGTGTCTTACGATTGTCAGAGAGGGGCAGAAAATAGGGTAAAAATACAGGGAGCTAAGCCTCTTTAAAGGTAGAAAACATGAGGTTGAATGAAGACTGGGTATATGAGTGTATTTTGCATACTACTGCGTATTAGCATGTCTAATCTTAAATGCGCCAGTGTGTCCCATTGATTTCAACTGGAGGATGGGATGCACGGGTAAGGCAGACCCTCTCATGGTTGTGCATGCCTCTGACAGGCTCCTAAGCACCATGCGGCATGGGTCAGTGAGGGTTGGCTGCAGTTCTGATTAACGTCTTGAGTAGAAGCAGTGAAACAGGCAAAAAACAGGGCCAGACTTGCTGTGAACACAAGAAAGGGAAATGTTAAGACTCTCATAATGAGGACAAGATGGCAGTAAGTGAGCGGCAGCCAGGGGGAGGCCATTAGCTGTTGGATGCTGCTGGTTTTCAGCACGCTGCCTGGAACACAAGATTCCTGGGTTCCTCTTTCTCTCCCAGTCTGGGGTACTGCAAAAAGATGATATCCACATTCTGATTACTTGATGGACTTAAGCAATGAAACTGAGTGTTAATGCTCTAACTCTGTCTCTCAGGAGTGCCCTTGTCAATAGGTTGCCATAAAAAAGGAATTTGACTGCCTGGTTGGATTATTTTTTTTATTCTGAAGTGGAGGAAACTCTACAGGTACAGAATGCACTTAAAAGACATGTTAGGCGGGCAAAGCCAGACAGCCTGAACTGGGAAATGCTGAAATTGAGGTTGCACATGTGTTATTTCTGCTTCCTTGGATGTATGTGTTGATGCAAAATCTTCTCACAAATGCTAAGTACTGGGTTTTTTTTCCCAGAAGAAACACACTTGTGATGAAATGATGGTGTTTATGGGATCAATCGGGAATATATAGTGGATGAGACGATTACAGATGTTCCTAGAGGGTTTGCTTGTGCAAAGCCGTAGCAAACACTCGGCTGCCCTAGGCAACCTTCCCCTCCCAAGGTTTCCTGCCAGCTGCCTAGATCTGCAACTCCCCTCTTCTGGGAAACAGCATTCATGGCAACAACCACCTCTGGGGCTTGCGTATCTTTAGTGCTCTCCCTTAGAAAATCCCCTAGAGGTGTAGGGGGTTTCCTTTTTTTGTACCCTTGCAGTGAACCAGCAGCATGGCAGCAGGTCCTGGCTTCATACAAGCTTCTCGTGTGCTTCAAAGGAGGTGCTGGGAAGTAGCCAGCAACCCACTAACGGTGTGCATGCTGTACTTTAGGAACATCTCATCTCTAAATTTCTTCATGTCACAAGAGTGGGAAAGTGTCAATGACAAAGAGCGCTGAGCAAGGACAGAGGAGGGTCTCAGGACTAAGATATCAGGTGGTATGAGAGAGCGCTGAATTCTGGCAGTGCTGCCTGTAGCACCGAGTTCCTGCATGAAGCTGTCATTTTGTGGGCAACTGCTCAAATGCTGGTGTGTGTCTTGTTTTCTGGATTTCTAAATCAACTGCAGGAGCCAAATGGTCATTCAAAGCCAGTCTTAGATGACTGGCCATGAGAAATTCAATAAAAGGCACAACCACTCTTAAGGAGTAATAGGGAGTGAGGCTTAGCTATTGAATAGATTACGTGAGAGTGGAAGAATCAGACAGCCTGAAGTCTGGAATGGTCTAGTGTTTGAATTTGCAATTTCAGGTCAAACCCAACTTGCAGGGATTCCCTCCCCACCCCCCAATTTTTACATTCCTCAGAGAGCAGTGTGCTTAAATAGAAGTGATCGAAACCAAAAAGGCAATAGATGTCAGTTAATCTATAGCTCTTTTCTATACTAAGTTAGTTTTAAATAGCATTAAAGGCTCAGTTTAGCGAAGCACTTAGTAAAGCATCTAACTGCATATTGGAATTGAGGCCGGGATTGATAAACTTGGATACTGTATGATAATACATTCTTAATAGGAACACTGCATCCACAGTGCTTAATGTGTATGTCCCAAACAGGGCTGTATATCTTCCTTCTGCTGAGATTTGGGGCTGCAAGTTTCAAAGATGGTTCATTTGTGGGTTTGGTTCACATGTTTCCAGTAAGAATGGGATGCAAAGGGATTTTTTTTAAGTAATAGATTTATAAGCAAATAGTATTCTCTGATTTCCCCCAATACCTGCTATCTGTCACAGAGCTCACTCTTGTTTTGATTCCTTAAGCACTTCTTTATTTTTTTCAGTGGTTACTGGATCATTTGCTGTCCTTGTATGAGATTGTGTTATCGCAGATTCTCTGAAAGACTGTGTTGAGACTTCAGAAAACTGGAAAGGAAGAAACATCCTTTAAGTAAACTGGCTTTAAAACAATGCTCATTCTTAATTTATGGGGAAGCATTTAAATTGTGTCTGAAAGATCACTGTAATGAGGCCTTTACAACTAAAATTAAGACATTATTTGCTATTTTTAAAAGAACACAAAAAGATTAAAGATCAGACTTTCACAACTTCCGAAAGATAGACCTCTGGGTAGTTATCCTCTTAGAAGAAGGGATAAATATTGAAGGTCTCTAAAACACATCAATGAAGAACAAGAAAGGGAAACTTCATGCAAGGAATAAAGAGTGTAATCAAGGACCTATCTATAGAAGAGGCACAGGATGTACCTAAAATACTAACAAAATTTTTGAAGTCCTGCTAAACTCATGTCAGCCTGAACCATCGTAAACAGAAACAAAATTCAGAGATACATTTTTTCAGCTCACTTTCCAGTGGAAAAGTATTGACTTCTTTTTTGTTTTTAATTTCTGCAAAAGTTTTCAAAGATGTTTCTTGTGGCTGGGGGAAGAGCACCTTGGCCAAATGTTATTATTTAAAAATATTGCAAATCCATCATAATAAAATTATCATTTATATACTTATGTTATAGTAAATAATAATATATTAAAGTGTATTCTCCTTAGCCTTGTGGATTGAGTTACAGTTTTAAAATTTAAAATTAATCTCAGTGGCTGCATTCCCTTTAAGTCTCTCTGTAAATCACATGAAGTGTCCACAAAATGCCACACTTTTCTAAATGAGGATGATGACTTCTAGAAAATAGTGTCTTTAGGACATGAGAATACTTAACCAAAAGATGTACATTCAAAACAAAATAGCTTTTATACCAAAGAAGGGTATATTTGATTAGAATACAACGTAATTGCATTTGTTATTAATAGACTGATTAAGTTGATATATTCAGAAAATCCTTGATGTGACGGAATGGCATTTGCCCCTGTATCCTCTGAAAACTAAACAAACCAAGTAATGTTTGGTTTTTGTGATGCATTTGATCAATATATTAAAAAACCATGATTAGAATTTAATAAATCTATTGCCACCTTTGTTTATGGAAAAAAAAACGAATTAAGTTGTCTCCTTTTTCACTTACAGTTTGTGATTCTCAGTTGAAGGATTCTATCTGGAAATCCTCCCACAAATTGAGCATAACAGCTGATAAAGTACAAAGTAGTATTTTACTGTACAGCGGTAGGGCGCTTTTCTACTCTACTAGTTATAACAGTCTTAATTTTGAGGCTCCCTGCGGACAGAATTACTATTTCTTCTCTGTATTTTTGCTGATCTTTTAGTGATCATGGCTAAATCATAGAATCACAGAATGGTTAGGGT
>NW_010109877.1:0-26028 GCF_000699245.1 Pterocles gutturalis
TAACATGAATCATAATTGAATATACCACAGAGACAATCCCTGTCCTAAAAATTGTAACAATTCATTTATGCAAGATGGTTAAGAAGAGGAAGAAAGGACATTACCACATTTGTGACAAGACATGGGTGACAGAGCACTGGAAAAGGCTGCCCAGAGAGGTTGTGGAGTCTCCTTCTCTGGAGACATTCAAAGCCCGCCTGGATGCATTCCTGTGGGATCTGATCTAGGTGTCCTGCTCTGGCAGGGGGATTGGACTAGATGATCTTTCAAGGTCCCTTCCAATCTCTAACATTCTGTGATTCTGTGATTAGTATTTTCCTGAGTTGTTAAAACAGGACTGAAGAAATTGTTTCCCATATCTTGGTTCAATACTTAAGTAACAAGCCATCCTGCTGCAGAGCAGATCCTCTGTTAATGAGAATACTAGCTTTGGTAAAGAAAAATATGGTTCGTGAACGCCTTACCACGGCAATTTGAAAGACAGGAGTACCATTCCCACCACTGCTGTTGGTTTCCTGGGTGATTTCAAGCCTTGCCTCTCACTTTCTGCCTGGTAGGGAGGAGAGAATAAGCTTGGGGTGAGAAAAGGTACGTAGGAAACCAGGAGCTGCTTTCAGTGTGAGTTCTAAGTTGTGAGAAACCAGGACATGATTCGTGTTGGTAAGTTGTTATACAAAAGAAGGCCTGTGGCAACAATTCACGATAAGACCAAGGACTGGCCCCTGGTTTATTACTCAAGGGGGGACAGCTACAAGATCTATCCCTGATAAGAAAGAGAAAGAGGGGCTTTAACTGACTAGGACCAGTGTGGCAGTCTGGAAGGGAGCCAAAACAAAGCCTGGGCAAGGAACTGAGGTAAAAAGTTCAACAGTGAGGAAGATGTCTTACTTCATCTTCACGACCCCTGACCACCACCACCAGAAGATACTGCACTTGCCCGCAGGGGAGGAAACATCATTTGCATCTGAAGCAGGGATTGATAACGTATATGGATAGGTGTATTGAGAAACCTAATAAATATGTAATAATTAGCTCTATAAAAGGCTGAACACAGTGCCAGAGGATGCACACGTTTGTGGCAGAGCAATCCCCTGTGCTGCCGAGCACTGTTTGCTCTTGCCTTATAATAAATTCGTCCTGTAAGACTTACTGTAGTGAGTCCCTTATTTTTCACATGTCTTCCTATTTTTTTCCTCCTGCTACAACCATCAAGTTTTTTCAAAGTCTGCCCAGATAAAAAGGTAACCGTAATGCATCCTTGAAAAGGAAAGGAGTAAAAGGGCAACACCAGAAAGTACTTTCCCAAATTAGAAATAGACACGGTAAAAGGCTGCTGCTGCTTCTCTCAAAGTCAATGGGACAACTTCACCTGACTTCCTTGAGAGCTGTTTCAACACCTAGACGGCCAAAGGAATCACACTTTAGGATGGGAGATCTAATGCATCTCTCTCCTTGCTTACCTTTGTGTTGCAAAAAGAAGATCCACTGATACACTCAATCCTGGTTATAGAAACTGATGAAGTAGGTACTCCAAATCCATGAGACTAGGGGATGGGGCGGGAAAGAGATATGGATGCGCCTTGATGAAGGATACAAAATAAATATTTTTGTTTTAAGCAGAGGTGTTTCAGTTACAATTGCAGCAGACACTATAAAAAAAATGTTAGTATGTTACAAGAAGCAGCAGTGCTGATCTTCGCATCATCTCTCCTATCTTTTCCTGCTCTTTGCCTGATCTCTCCTGTCGTTCTGGTTTCTTCCTGGTCAGAATACAGCAAATCCAACCCTCCTGGAGTCTGCAGGGAAGTTGGAGAGGTGGTGATCCCTGTGTTTGGCAGCCTGCTGGATTTATAGCATAAATACCTTTATACTTGATAATTTTAGTGTAACCTTTTCTTCCAGTGCTGTTTGAAGCCCAGGCACAGAAGAAACATACATTTTAAAAAAGTAACTGAACTGAAAAAGGAAGGGACATTTGTCTGTCAGTGTTGGTTAGCAAAGTCTGTGGCTGATATGATGTATTTCTTGAGTAAGAGTAGCACGAGGTATTATTTGTAATGCGGTAAAAATGGAATAGCTTGTTACTGTCAGCTGTACTGTAAAATAACTTTCTTCTTTCTATATTGTCTCTACTTTGTCAAGCTCTTATTTGGCCTGGTTGGAGACTTCGTCTCATGTTTTATGCCTAGATATGGAGCTCTTATAATGCAGTTACTTACTTGAGCAAAAGTTGGATTTTTTTCCTCTACCCTGCTGCATAGGTACAGTTTGAGTAAAAAGGGTGAAGGATGGGTGTTTGGGATTTTGTTCACAAGATGGCACTAGCCACTAACAAGTGCTCCCTTCCTTTTAACCCTAGCACTGGATTGTCTAAATCTTTAACAGGGTGGTAGGAAGAGCTGGTAATGATTAACTATAGACGACAGCTAGAGGCTTTACTTATACGCAATTAAGTAACCTTTCTGTCTACTTAAATAGCTCTTGGATCTTGAAGAAAGAAGACTATTTTTTTAAAGAAAATATAGTTGCATCTCAGAGATACTTGTTATTTAGAGGGAATGTTCTTAGCACTATGTGAGGGAGAGGGAAAGCAAGGTGAAATACTATTGCAGTTAATTGCAGCAGGAAAACCGGTGAGGCAGTAATTTGTTGCATTGACAGCTTGCGGTTTGTTTCTGTTTAATTTGAATCCCACAAAACTGTTGCCTTAGAAATGACAGTGATTTAAAATACAGATTTCAAAATCCATTACCTTACTACAATATTTTTTAACTCCTCAAAAATATTAGACAAATTTCTGTTTGTGTGAAGTACTCCTGTTTTTTTACCACATCTTTTATAGATGAGCTGCTCTCCAGTTGAGCAGCTGTTCAAGCAGAGCTGCATAAGATGCCCACGAACAGAGGGGCTGTCTCTCTCATTAATTACTGTGCGAACTCAGCTGTCGTTTAGTTGCCATTTTACAGTTTCTCCTGCTCTAGTAATCCCCATTTTATCTCCAGCAAGCCCTCCTCATTTCAGGGGAGAGAGGGAGAATAGAATAAAATTACATTTACATTATGCTGGTTTTATATATCTCTTTAAACATTGTGTGCTTAGTATAATCTGTTACCAGGCAGCACTAATAAGATACATGTAAAACTGCCTCAACTGCATTTTATGCAACAGTAATGCGTTAGGATATTAAATATTTGAATTAGTGCAAATGCTAATTATCTGCCAGTGCAGAAAGTAATTCATAAAAATGCAGCTCCTCTCCTTGCCTTTCTTACACTTTCCCTTCTCTTTACTTAGGACTAGCTTATCTTTGCTTTTTGCACAAGTGAGTGGGATCTGCCGACCCCAAAATAAGGAGCTCCATGGAAAGCCCTCTTGGAGTGAAACCTGTCCCCGAACAAAGCGCAGAGGCTGTCTCCTACCTAGATGCTTCCTTCCCAGCAGCTGGATGGTAAGCAGAAATGGAGCAGACTAAGAGCTGTTTTTTCCTACTTCCCCAGCCAGTGCTGAGTGGGACTAACTGGTGTGTTCAGCCCAGGAGAAGGGTCTCCTCCCACAGGCAGCCTCTGCAGGCACAGTTCTTTCCTGGCCCTTCTCCAAGCTTATCTTTTAAGTCTTCTTGTGGGCTTTCCTGCTCAGAGCCTTCTTATATGTTACCAAGGTCCTGACCCTACAAAATGCTGGCTGACTTCCGTGGAGGGACCACAGCATCCCAAGGGTTCAGGCCTCGAAACATTTCAAGAAAAGGATACTTTGGGCAATGAGCGGGGACTGCAGTAAGGGTGTACAGGTGACTATTCATAGTGCAGTACTGGAGTCCTAGACATTGTGGTATTCTTCCTACCCAGTCCACCAAACTTCTCCTTATTTCCACTGTGTAGAAGTAGTATCTGGCGTGCCATTTCCTCTCTAAATAGCCAGTGATCAAAACCAAAACGTGTTATTGTCATGTCAACATTCACGGGTACAGACAGAGAGCAGCAGACCCAGAGACAAAGCCAGCAGAGAGCATACTGATGGAGCTGGGCAGGACAAGAAGTCTTCCCTTTCTGGTTAACACAGGCTGCTGGGGTATCGCAGAGCCATGGGATTATGAAGTTTCCCCATTTAGGTCAGGATTGTGTTTAGCCTTGACATCTCTCTTCAGCAGATACTGAAACAGCAATGGAGCAGAGATGTTGAGCAGTACCCTGGACTGTGGTGTTTCTGTTGTCAGGATGGTCTGTGTCACTGCCTGTGGCTCAGAGCATCCATGGCCAGCTCCCAAGGGATGAAACCGGCTGCTTGCTTTCTACAGGGCTTGTACCAAGCCAGGTGCTCAGACCCAACAGCTGTACAGCCTGCAAAGAGGGGTACTAAACCTGGCATCTACCCTTTGTTCAACGGGTTGGACCATCCTGGCACACACTGACTAAGGCTGCATCCAATACACAGCTAGAGATAACACCATAACCCCAGCCTTCCTGCTCCCCACCCCTCCAGCACTCTCTAGCACCAGGCAGGACAGCAGAATGTCGCTGACAATTTGTATCCTGGATGTGCAGTACTTTGCTTGGCTCCCAGCCTCAAGGCCTCTTCCTTTCTGCCATGTTCCCAGCATGAAACTGGGAACAAAAGGCATCAGGAGGCCTACAGAGTGGTCACTCCCTCCTCACTTCACAGAAGTTGAATGGAAGCATGGCTGTTCTGTGTCGTAACTAATCGATGGTTACAGCTGGCTCTTGAGACTGTGCTGGAGTGTTGTACCCCTGAGAAACTGCGGCACGAGTGGTTGGAATTGGATGCCGTGCTATGTGGTGGGTGGCTCGCATCATGCCAGGCTAAGCAATTAGGGCTCGTCCACTGAACAAAGCAGGCTGTGGCCAGGCTTCTTGGCAGTGTATGACTATTGTATGGCAGATGGTACACTGAGTATAACGGACTAAGAAAATACTCTGAGTGGGGAAAATGTCACAGCTAAAAATGCTACCGCAGCTGACGTTCTCTGGAAAAGCAGAGGCCAACTGAAAAAGCCTTTTATGCAGACAGTGGGTACCAGCAAAAATGAAGACAGTCATGAGATTTTTTTTCTTGCATTCTGAATCAGTCAGTGTCTCTCAGATTTTTGAGGCATGCTTCACCCTCCAGGACGTTAACCACATAAAGATAAGGGGGAGGGGCATGTGGTTTTGTTTTTAAGATGGGAATTCAGAATGAAAAATGGAAACTGAGGAACCAGCTTTTCTCTTCAGGGCAGTTAACAGCCCTGATGAATTGCCGTATGGTGATTGAGATCTGAGAGAAAAAAGTAAGGAGAAAAATTACTAGATAACATAAAACTGACCAATTATACTGATCAATTGTAATTTGCAAAGCAGAGGAAAACACCCAGACCAGTTTATTAAATTTGTGAAGGCTGAACAACTGTCCAATACTGTAGAGATAGTAGAAAATGAAAACTACAGACTACAAGTATGGACATCTAATGCAGAAAGGCACGCCAGAGCTCAAAACTGGGTTCTCAAGAAACAGAAACAGTGTGTTAACACAGAGACTGGTGAACATTGTGAGCCAAGACAATGCAGCACCTGAAAGAAGGATACAAGAACACCTGTGGGTTGTATTATGTGCTAATGGCAGCAGTGTAGGCTGGACTGGAGGATCACGAGCTTCAGGAAGGAAGGAAAGGTGGATAATGCTGCAGCTGAAGCTATATGGACTAATCTCCCTTAGAGCACATAGAACATGTGTTAGCAATGAATTAGACAGCGGGACACAAACTGGTATAACATCATAAATGAGAAAAGCAACATTGAAACAGTGCCAATAAGGCTGAAGAGAAACAGACAAAGCCTAAGTGATGATGGTAAGAGGTGCAAATTGACTATCTTGATTAGTAGTTGAGTAATCACTATTACAGTTTGCTGGGAGGCAGGAGGAGGGAGGACAGTAATTGTTATGGGAATGTGGGACTTATGTAATTGTTGACCTCCTCATGTGTGTATACCTGTTAGAGAGGTGGGAGGCAAAAAAAAAAAAAAAAAAAAAAGGTGATGAAAGAATTTGAGAGTGTTCACAGATCAGCAGTATTTGTAACACAGCACCAAACAGAGACAGTCCAACTGTCCCATAATTTACACCCTTAGTCAAGTTGTCCTTGCCCTGAGACAAGTTTGGGAAGAGACAGGCAGATTCATTACACTGGGAATAATAAAATCAATTGGGGAGCTAACAGAATGGATACCCATTTCCTCATTTTTGTGGGAGAGAGCAAAAACACAGAATCATTCACTTCATATATGAACCCAAAGAAATTTAATAAGCATTTAGAAAGGGAGCATTTTTCCATTACTTCTAAGAAAAATACTTGAATATGTCAAATATTTTTCTTAAGCTTAGTGCACTAGCAAAGTTCTGAAAGATGCTCCTAACCTCAAAACAGTGCATGCGTGTATTTCGTATCTCCTGCATTGCTGTGACACTGCTTTCTCAGATTGTCGCTAAACTGTGGGACTTGGACCTGCATGCTGGCCCCAAAATTACTGAATGCTGGGATAAGCTTATGTGTGCACCATTTCCCCTCCTCTCTCTTGAAGTCCTAGCTTTTATTGGAAAGGAGCATAGCTGTGCAGGCAGGGAGAGGGCCATGTGGCTGTATTATGGAGCTTACTAGTCCTGATCACCTTCAGTTACCATTTGGCATTTCTTGGCACTTGAGGGATTTCAGTGGAAAATGCAAAGGACAATAAATGGTAAGAGGTTTATACAGAGGGCTGCTTTGCCAGCCTGTTTCACTGCATAGGTTTCCTTCTCTCAAAAACAGTGGCGAGACAGGTATTTTATTAACTAACTTCTGTCAGAGTGGACAGGCCCATGCAGCGTGTGGATGCTGATGAGCAGCTGTGCACAGCTGGGAAGGAAAGCAGTGATGCACCTTTTGGGAGGGTGCTCTGCGGGGTCCCACATTACACAGGGCTGCAACCCACAGACTGCATGAGGCAGACCTCTGTGCCTGCCTGGCTAAGGGTGAGTTCTGAACCAGGAAATTGAGCCTATAAGCAAGTCACTTCCTATTCAGTCCTCTTCCCCTACCATAGTTTAGTTGCCCCCATTCTTATTTCTAATTTATAGAAGAAGATGAGCTCTACGGGTGAATGCTCTGCCAAAAGCAGTGCTGCCTCCATTGGCGCCGGTTCCAGCTGTGCCTCATTTGCAAAAGGATTGCTGGAGGAAATTGCTGTACAATCAACATGGGGTTAATTGCTCCTTATAATATCCTTATTCAACATCTCTTTGTTTTTTTCTTCCAATTTCTCCTTTTTCTATTAAGCACTAACAAATGTTGACAATTCAGATTAATTTTCTTTCATGAGCAATAACAGCCTTCTCTGGCTCCTCGTTACACTGACTAGAGTTCAGTTTCATGGCCCTCTTCACATACAGCTATGCAGACTGTCATCCAGCCTCTTCCCTTCAGCCATTTGTTCCCATCTCAGCAAGCTCTTAGGCTACTAAAGAATCCTAAATTGCACTAATTGATCTGTGACCCTATATGTAATGAAGCCTGGTTTGTGAGGATGCACAGAAAGAGAGGAAACCTCATTCATTGTAAGCTTACATTCTAACTTCTTTCGGCCAAGCGGTGCTTGCAGACATTTGAGCAAAGAAAGCATCTGCTCTCTGTAGAGGCAGAATCAATGCCCATTTCCCAATTTTTGGGTCATGTTCCCTTCAGAAAGTAGGGGTGAGAGGAAGAGCATCCCAGCTGAAGAGAAGAAATGAGAGATTTGAGGAAGAGCTTCAGCTGTTCAGCAAAACAGAGAAGGGGCCCGTTTGAGTTATTGGCTCTGGTGTGTATGAGAAACAGCACACAAGCTGGTGGGCTTCTGCTTTGATTCCAAAAAACAAAAGTTTGGGGATCTTGTAAGCACCAGAGAAGCGTGGGTAGAGCTAATTATTACTGAGGGAGTTGCTTGAGGTGAGGATCCTTGTTATAAAATGAACATAGACAAGAGTCAACAGTGCTGCAAGACATAAGTGCTACTGCTAGCTGTGCTCTAAGCAGTTGGCTTTGTTTTTAAGTTAGCTGGCCAGTGTAAATCCTACTGTCCAGGTGACTCTTGCCTAACTGACTTAAAGCTGGCTAGCAAATGGATGGTAGTGCCTTACACACGCAAAAGCTAAATCTGTTTGGAGAAACTTAAGTAGCAGCTCCTGTTTCTTGAGGCTGGGAAGGATTAAGCTGCAGAGTGATGGGCCGGGCTCACTAGCAGAGGTGTATCACTAAGCTTGTACACTGGGACTGGCCAGGGCTAAACGGCTGTCGGCTGTGCTGTCCTGCAAGAGTATGGACAAGGAAGAAAATGATGGGTTAAGGGGCTCTGAAGGTATTTTGGCCACACTCACAGTATGTTAAGGACATGAGAAAAAGGACCAGAGGGATGTAGGCTGTGGTTTTCCTTGAGGCTGGAGTTTCTTGGCTGTGTTTTCTTGTTTTGAGCTCTTTGCTTCTCTGTGCTGTTGGGTGGGAGCACAGCCTGAGTGTCAGGCTGAGCTGAGAGCTGCAGACAGTGAGAGGTGATTCCCCTCTTCTTGTTTTCCCAAGCATCTCTAGCTGACTCAAGGCTCTTGATGTAACATACCATACAGTAGTGTGCCGCTCAAACTCTTAGTTATAAATAGTGAGAGGATTGCTCACTTGGCAAGACTTGGCTTTCGCTCTCAGGAAAGCTTTCATTATCTTGTTCTGGTTTCCTCAGGTCCCTACAAAAAAAAAAAAAAAAAAAGTTGTTCAGCTGGCCTTGAAGTAGGCAACAAATGCAGTACAAGAAAGACAAAAACCCTCTGTGCACAGTTAGAAGAGAAAATAAGCAAAGAGTGTGGAAATGAGGTTTTGTGTGCAACTTCAGCTCTCTCCTCTATGCCATCTTCCCAATATGCAGCGCACTTTCATTGTTTTCCTTCTTTTTTATTGCAGTCCTGGTTCAGGCTGTTGTATTACAAACTTGGTTCTTGTTCCCAGAAGTGTAATCTCAGTTCCCAGTCCTCTGAGTTACAGAGCTTGAAACAATGGCATAAATAAGATAGTAAGACCCCCCCCAGAATGTGGCTGTACTGTAAATCCATTTTAATCCATTCTGTGGGGAGTAGGAGGTTTTCATAGGAGGAGGATATTTGGCTATAGTATGCAGAAGCTGCAGAATTCCCTTCCCTCAACCAAAGTTCTTGTAGATGAAGAGGTGGGAAATGTACCATGTTACCTGGAGTTGATAGGGGAAACCTGTTTACAATTTCTTGATTTAAAAACTGCTGGGCTTTTTTATATTTAATATAAATATTTCATGAAACTCGGCTGTGTTTCATGTGTGTCCCTCTTCAGCGCTTGTAGTTTTTAAAGGTGTCCTAAGTATAATGCACATAAAATATATGCTGGATACTGCAGACAAGAATGCATGAACATAGTGACTGTTAGTATTTGCAGGATAGGAATCTAAGTCAGTAGGCATGTTAGAAACACCTAGAAGAGAGATCCACTCATCTGAGAAACCGCACAGAACTGCAGACTCAAAAGCAAACTGTGTGGCAGATAAAAGCAATCAGTGTCTTTTGAACTTCCCACTGACTTTTTATTGCTTGTCAGTCTTTGTGTAAAACAGCTATGAGACCCTTTTAATACATTTTTTGGAAGGAAGAGTAGTTTTAAAACTCATTTTTTATTTATTTCTCTGCATTTATTTTTCAGGGAGTACAGGCATTTCTTTGCTGTCTCTGTGCATGCTTCTATTGCAATCTTTCATTTCAGTGCCTGAGGCACGGGTGGCAGCAGCAGCCTGGCTCTCAGGCTGTGGCAAGCAGAGGAGGCTTGTTCTCCACCTCTGTTTTGGAACAGGCAGTGGGATGGCTCTAGCCAACAGCTCTCCAGTTAGACTGCGTGGATTCATTAAAGTATCAATTTAAAGTGCCTGTCTGAAAACTGTGATTTAGTAGAAAAGTATTTCAGTGTGCTTACTAGATTATTCCAATGTAAAGAATCCTTGCAGTTCTAAGAATAACTTCTTTACATAGCTTAAAAAACCTTCTACCGTTCCTTTTCTACTTTTTTTCAAGCAGTTTCTCACTGTAAACTATAGGATACAGCTTTCTTAGACGAAGAGTTTCTCTTTTTCTAGTGAGTAGAAGAATCAATGTTCTTTGTTGTGAAGTCAGACTGTTAATATGCAGCTCCTGAAAGCTTAAAGTTTATCTCTTGAGTGAGAAAGCAAATTTAGGTCAGGAGTCCAAAGTTCAAAGTTTTCTTGATGTGCATTTACCTTGAAAGATTAGTATTGTGGAGAAATAGGAGGAGACGGACTGATAGCATTGCCGAGGAGACTTCTGAGCTCTGAATTTGGTGTTCATCACCAATGGCCAAGTTCCTAAGTTTTGCTTATTTTTAAGCCATTTATTTACTTTGTCTGTAGTCAAATTATCATAAAATTAGGAAACTGTCCTGGCTTTAAAAGAAAAAGGCATTAGACAGCCTATTGTTTGAAAAGCCTGGTGAGCTGAGGCAAGGACAGGGAGGGTTCACTCACCACTTATGGTCATGGGCAAGAAACTGACACGACTTGGGAAAAGAAGAAAAAGCAATTTAATTTATTAACCATTTACAATCAAAAGCAAAGCAAGATAATGAGAGCGAGAACTGCATCCTAGAAAGGCACTTCTCCCCCACCCCTCCCTTCTTCCCAGGCCCAACAGCTTTGTTCCCGGTTTCTGTACCTTCTCCCCCCGCCCCTGGCAGTGCAGGGGGGCAGGGAATGGGGGGTGCAGTCAGTCCATGTTGTCTCTGCTGCTCCTTCCTCCTCAGGGGAGGGCTCCTCACAGTCCTTCCCTGCTCCAGCATGGAGTCCCTTCTCAGAGGAGGGTCCTTCACAACCTGCTCCAACGTGAGTTTTTGAAGAGGAATTGATCTGACTCTGCACGCTTGGACAGCAGTTAGGAACAAATTCGCACTGGAAAAGTGCAAGGAAGAGTGGGTAGAAGGTTGTACATCTCTTTAAAAAAGGAACTGAAATAATACCTTTTATACAGTCATCTTAACCTTACCACATGAATCAGAGAATATGCAATATCCTGAACACAGGCTTTTGGGTGTCAGGAAGGTACCCCAGCAAACAAGCTATAATTGATGAAAGGGTGCTGTGCTGCTCTGCCCCAGCACTGAAATACTGTTAAGTATGATGGTATCATATGCAGAATTGTTGTACCCATTTATGTATTTTTGGTAGAGAGCATGTTTCCTCCCAAAACAGCTGCAGTTATTGTAAACCTGGGTAAATGGTATCAGCTTGAAAGGAGCTTAGAAAGAGTTGCTGTTTCCCATATGGATGTAAGGTCAGATCCATCTTGTACCTCTTGCATGACACTTGGGTATTGTGAGTCTCCGGTGTGCTCTGCTGCGTTGCCTTAATCTCCAGCCTTGTGTGTGACTGGGGTGGAGGAGAGGCTGTAATTTGACAGTGCAGCTGGGATAGCTTTTGGAGCCAAGGGACCTCTTGGCTAGAAGGTGATTTTCTATCAGTAGCTTCATACTGTGGCCGTTCCTCCATCCCGCAGTTGCGAGTCAACCTTGTGCCCTGCCATGGGATGCAACTGGTGAAGCCTTGCATGTTGGACTGAAAGAAGGTGGGGAGGGGTCTTGACCTTCATGCCCATAGGCTCAGACGGGCAAGCAAGCTACAGCGTGTGAGTGGCTCTGCAGCAATTGTCCGTGGGCATACTGCTGTTCTTAGGGAAACATGGGGGAATCTGATCTAACTTTGTCCTTCTTCTGGGTGTTTTTGTCTGTCCAAAGAGGGTTGTACTACATTATATGATGATTTTTGCATGTAGGCAAGCCATGACTAAACCCCTTGCTTCTGTATCATAACATTGTCGCCGCTGCTGACAAGGCTGTAGGCAATCCTGCCTCTCTGTAAGTGACCCAAAGGAGGTTACTCTGCACCCTCACCCTTTGTGGATCTTCTGGCCTCTGTCCCCCTAGCTCTGCCAAGTTGGACTGGCTCTTCAGCTGGGAAAGGGGCACGGCTCCCTTGAACTCCTGGGAGCTCTGCTAACATATTTGAGTGGCAGACACGACCCATTACTGTTAGTGTTCTTGGGGGCTGACACATGTCCAGATGCTGTTACTGTAGGCAGAGGATACGAAGCTACAGTTTTTTTTCCTTAATCTGTATCTTTAGAATGCTATGGTGGGGGGAAAAGGTAAAGAAGGATCTTGTCTCCTCTCACTTCTGCTACTATTTACCCATGGATGTGACAAGCTGTCGTTTCTAGTTTGTATGAAAAGTGACAATTTCCCTTCCCCCCATTGCAACCTTGCCAATCTATTTGCTGCATGCAGATATAGATTAGTCTTCATTTCCCAAGCAGATGTCACAGTGATTCAGTGCAAAATCTGCTGGGGGACATGATTATAATTGAACTTTTCTTCAGCAAGGGGAGATGAATGCATTGGTATTTTCCACTTCTGTTACAGTAATAGAGCTTTGTATTTCAGATCCTTGATTCAGGGTTTTAACGTTCCATTTAGCACAAGAAGGAGGCAATGTGTGCAACTGCTTTAAGCTCTTCAGAAATTCTCTAGGTCCAAATATATAAAATGACAGTATCTGATACTAAAAAATAACTTGTATCTATGCCGATTTTTATCGTGAGTCTCTGAAAGTCCAGGCAGTGGCATGTAGTGCAAGCTGCTGTTTCTAAGGTGTTTTAGGCAAGGCTGGATGAGATGTACTGACATACCAATGCAAATTCAAGATTATGCTTCCTGTGCATTACCTAAAGTTGTTTAGGAACTTTATATTCAGTGCCACGGGGTTCTTTTACACTTATTTTTATTTTACACTTAGGGTGGTGAAACACTAGAACAGGTTGCCTAGGGAGGTGGTAGATGCCCCATCCCTGGAACCATTCAAGGTCAGGTTGGATGGGGCTCTGGGCAACCTGATCTAGCGGAAGATGTCCCTGCTTACTGCAGGGGGGTTGGACTAGATGACCTCCATGGTCCCTTCCAACTCAAACTATTCTATGATTCTATGATTCTATGGTGAAGTGACAGTTATTTGGTATTTAGATACAAGAAAGTGTCCATGAGTAGAATGGGAACACTACTGTTAATTAAAGAAAGTTTTCATTAAATGAAGTCTCCTATTGTTCAGAATTTTACTCCTTTCTTTCACTTCTGCATCCAGTTTACATGGAAAAGTCATTCTCTGCTGAGGAAGTGGCTCAAGAAGGTTTGGTATTCTTCTAACAACCCAGGGGCACTGCTTCCCCCTTCAGAATACAAGTTAATTGTATAGCTGCAGCAAAATAATCCAGGAGGCAAATTTAAAAAAGAATAAAAGGCAGTTATTAGCTGCTCACGTTGCTGCTGCTGTGCTATTGTTTGTCAGCTGTGTAATTGATGTGTGGCTGTGATATGCAATCTCTAGTCGTGTGCATGTTTGATGCCTATATATTCTTTCAGGAGTTCCCAACTGCCTGCTATTTTCTCTCCTTACCAGTAGATGCTTACATAGTAATGTGTCTCCAGCTGGCTCTTGACAAAACCTTCTCAGGGCTTGTGGAGTTTTGATATCCTTGGCACAAAGGAAATGCTGTTTCTTCCCTCTGGAGATCAGACAGCATGAAATCTGCTCTGTCTGTGATGATTAGCCCACTGCTGAGTTGTTGGTTTTTCTCCCCTTACCCCACCTTGAAGGAATTATTGCTCCAAAGGGGTGCTCACAAGGGGAGAGCTGTACTGCAGAGAACCTGATATCTGCTTTGTTCCTTTCGCTCTTTCTGCAAAATCCCTGCATCTGAAAATCAATTTCATCTCCTACTGTTTGGAGGGGGTGTTCCTGTGCTTGCATCCGTGCATACCCAGCACTGTGCAGTGGCAGGTGGAGGACCAGTTGCACCACTGCAACTATTGTTACACTGGGACTCCCTCCCAGTCCTGCTGGCTGGGACTGGGAAGCAGTGTGAATGCCAGACTGAGCTAGAGCAATTTTCTTCCCAGTGTGTTGGGACTGCATTTGCACTGATGACAGTTTTCCCAGTTGGGTTGTGAAATCTCAGAGAAAAGCCTTCAGGGCCCCTAGGCTGTTGAGCACACTGAGCCCTTTCTTGTGCTGGTGACCAAGGAGGCAGATCCATTTTCTGGTAAGCTTGCTCCTGAGAAGATCTGCATGTCAAACATGCTCAGAATATTTTGCAGTGCATGGATCCTTCTCCAAAAAAGAGCTGGATGATCCTCACACAACTGTCAAGCACAAACCCCTTCATCTATCTTCCTTCTCTGCATTTTGTCTGGTGACCACACTGATTTCCCGAGCCATTCGGTCCATTTGCTGAAACGGTCCTGGCAACAGATCACCTAGGCATCCTTTCCTTGGCTAGACACAGTGCCTGAACACCTCTCTTCTACAAAAAAGCAATGTGAAAGGTTTAGAGAAATTAAGATATCCTTTCAGATGAAATTTTGGACATGTAAAATCCCACTGTCCTACCCAGAACCTGTCCCAAGTATTCATCATGCCTACCATTTCCAGGGAATTCAGATACTTTGCATCACGGGAGAACTACTTTTGCCTTGGCAACTAGTCAGAAGTGTTGGTGCAGGGGTATATGTATGGCTTCTGTTACTAACTGCTCACTTGCAAGGAGTTACCCTGTGGGAGGGTAGGAAATGAAAAGATGGAAGGAAATTGGAGGAAAGGCCAAAGGGGCTAAAAGGGAGGCTCAAGGGTCACATTTTAGATCAGAGGAACATAGTCCCCAGTGTGGAGTGATTTGTGTTCATCTGTGTGTTAATGAAGGACAATCTGTCGGGCTCCCTGTGGCCCTCTTGGGCAGGATTTTCCAGAGGGCTAAAGCGTGCTCCCTTATCGCTTCCTGCTGTTGTGGAGCGTGCTCGTGGGATAGGCAGTGCCTGTTGTAGCTGGGAAATGGGCTGCCTGCACATTTGAGCTGGAAAAGTGCTGTTCTGATACAGTCGTTGGCTGAGGATAAGGGAAATGTCACCTTACCTCCTTGTGTTAAGGGAACAAGGAAAGAAAAACAATGAATGGCCTTTTGGGATGAAAGGGAGGAGCTTTTGAGTCCAGTCATTTGAAGCAATTGTTACCTGGCACGTAATCGTATGTACCCCCCACTCTGGGGGTCTAGAGGGCATCTCAAAAAAAAAAAAAAAAAAAAAAATTCATTTCCTGACTGTTGGGTGGCTTGCAGGGACTCACAATGTGAAATGCTTCACTTCTGCCCCATGCACTCTTATTCAGTGGGATTGTAAAGCTGCCTACATATCAGAGAGATTTCAGTGGAGAAGCAGTTGCAGCACCGTATCTTAAGTTTTCCTAGGGTTAGGCATGTTTTCTGTGGCAAAAGAGACCGGCCTGGTCTGGGGAGGATCAGCATACTCCAAGGTGGCACTGCAAGAATTCTCCCATCTCTGTAACAGGCAAGGAAACACATCCCCAAAGTGGGAGTTAAAATGAGGTGGCTGCATCATTTGGACAATGCTGGTGTTGAACCATAGCTGATTGCAGATGATATGGAACAGTTTCTGTAAGAAGAAAATAAATCTGTTTTGGAAATAATTTATCACCATAGCAAGAATTATGGGGTTTTTTACATATGTTAACTTGTGTTATGGAAATTTTAGGGGTTTTTTTAAGGAACATGTAGTAAGGCATGGCTGCTAAATAGGTCATTCTAGTTCAAAATGAGGAAAGGGCTTTTGCAGAATTAGAGGAACGGAACACGGATGAAGTGTGCCAAAAATGAGAGTCCAGAAGAGAGACTAAACTAGAATTTACAAAGTGACTCTTGGGGTCTGCTTTTGAATTTTGCCCTAAGATTCTTATGTACCTTTTTGGAGTAATTTCACCTCTTTATATATTAATGGTTTTCCTGAAAAGTAGATATAACAATAATATCAGTACAGGTTTTCTCTCAGTCTCTTACCCAAAGCTACTTCTGTTGACATTCTCGGATATAGTATGTGCTTTTACCGTCCAGGAGAGACCATAGCTAGCCTGGCCTTGGAAATAGATTTTTGCTGGTATATTGAATTAATATTTTTAAGCTTGGGTCTGGCTTGTCTGTACCTGCTGGTGAATGAGAAGAATCTGAAGCAGTTCAGCAAATAGCGAGACCAGAAGCTCATGGTGCAGGTATCTGTAATCCAGTAACTCTAAGGGTTTGATCTTGTGCATTCACAGCTCTTCAGTTGATTGAGATCTGAACCACTCAGTGTCATGAAACTCTGAAGACCCTTTCCTCCCACTGCTTCTGCATATCTATGCTGTACTTTCCAGATGTAATGTCAGTTTGTAGAAGCTGTAAGGATATTCCCTAAACCTCAGAAGTCCCCAAAGCAGTAGGCAGTTTTGCTTTCTTTTTTTTTAATTTTTTTTAATTATTTTTTTTTTTTAAACCTACACTGTGTCTTTTTGCTGCTCCCTCTGTGCTACTGAGACTGTTTTGGTGGTGGAAAGTTGGGGTGTGGGGAAGTGAATGAGAGGTGGGGGGAAACAGACAAATGAGAGGAAACATTTCAGCGGGGAAGGGGGATTTCCAGGATGTAAAGTTGGGGAGGTCAGAAAAAGGGAAAACAAGAAAAGAAGGAGAAAGACAAATGAAGGAAAGAAGAGAAGCAATGGGTTATTATATTTGAGATGGCAGACAGAAGGGGAAGGTATTAAGACTGTGGAAAAGAAGAGGCTGAGCTTGGATGGTGGGGGAGAAGTAGAGATGATGGAGCTGAGGAGTGGAGAGCAGAGGTGAGAAGGCGAGCCTGTATCTGGAGAGCCTGTAACTGCCTTGCAATCCAAAATTGGTTATTCAGC
The DNA here is from genome assembly GCF_000699245.1 of Pterocles gutturalis. Classification (NCBI taxonomy): domain Eukaryota; kingdom Metazoa; phylum Chordata; class Aves; order Pterocliformes; family Pteroclidae; genus Pterocles; species Pterocles gutturalis. The sequence goes on from NW_010109877.1 coordinate 16,857, forward strand.
TCTTGAAGATATAAGACACCTGGTCAGATACTGCTGGCATCACGGTTGTGGCAGCAAGGCTTCCTAACCTGCCCTGTGTGACTGACATTGCATTGGGGTGGGTTTCACAGCCTTGGTGCTGCTCCAGGCTGCTGTGGAGCACCAGGGTGGAAGTGCGGGGATGTGGCTCTGCAGCAGCGTGCCCCTGCAGGTTGTGGCATGGGGGAAGGCAGGAGAGGGGATGCAGACAGTCACTACTTCTTATCCTGATATATGAAGTTGGGTGCTAAAACAGACTCTACTTCACTCCTACACAGAATGAGCTCAGTCCCTCCATTTGTATGTAATGGGAAGCACTGAAGAGTGTGATTCTGTCAGGTGGTGGGTAGAGGGCAGAAAATCTTGCTATTAATGGTAGGAGAAAGGGGAAAGCATCTCACCTTTACAAAGCTGCGACGGATTTTTTTTATTTGAATATTTTAAAGGCTTGTGAATTTCCATACATATCTCTAAAGGAAACATTTGAAGTGTGGACACTTAAGATCTTGCAGGCATCAAACTCAAATTTGTTAAACTGACAATTTTTTCTGTATCTAGATAAGCTCCTTTTTTCTGGCATAAGGTAAATTAGTCTATAACAGGCCTGGAAAGGAAACTAAAGAGGTGGGTAGGAAAAAACATTTCCTGCAGGGGATAGAGGGGGGCGGGGGGGGCTATGTAGCCACCCCAGAGGCAACCGGGTGACAGTATACTGTTGCCCATGACACGTAAAAGCAAACTGCTCCCAGGTTTGTTTTTTTTTTCTGTAATTGGAATTGTGAAAAACGCATTAGCTAAATCAACTGCAGCATACCAAGTTCCAGGATGCTTTTGAACTTTTTCTGTTAGCGTAACAGTATCTGGTACGGCTGCTGTAAGAGGCGGGGTGTGCTTATTTAATTCCCTAAAATCTACGGTCGTTCTCCATGACCCATCACTCTTTGACAGGCCAGACTGGATTGTTCCAAGCTGTGGTAGCTGATTTTAAAACTCCTGCATCCAATAGATCTTTAATTGTCTGTGAGATCTCTTCATGCCCCCCTGGAATTCTATATTGTTTCATTGTCACTAATTTGGTTGCAACAGGAGTCTGCACAGGAGGCATTTTTACTTTTCCTACTAAAATTTTACGGGCACTAATGTAATTTTTTACTCCAAATTGGTACTGACCATCGGAAAGATTTAAGGTCAGTCCCTTCAGAATGTCAATTCCTATTATGTATCCAGGGATAGGGACAATCATGACTGAATACAATCGCTTTGGGAGGTTCCCTATTTTCATTTCTATTTGTGTTTGCACAGCTTCAATTTGTTTCCCCCCCAAACCTGTAATAATTACAGTTTGTCCTTTAAATTTCTTGGGGTTACCATATAATAAGGAGGCCTCTGCTGCAGTGTCAATTAAGGCTCTTACTGTTTGAGAGGACTGGTTTTTCCAAAATATTTTAAGTTCCACATGGGGCCACCGGTCCCTCTGTGCCCACTGCATTGGAGCTTGGCCATCATATCATTCTTGTTCATTAAGCTGAATTATTTCCCTAGTCTCTTTCCAGGGATACAAGTCAGAGTACGGCTCCCAGTTCCCCTTCTCCCCTGGAACAACTGATCCGCTCGCGGTGGGCCCTCCGCTAGCAGATGTGAAGCCCCGTTGAGGCTCCGGAGGAGGTGCTGTAGGCTGAGTTGTGCCTGAATTTTTTGCTTTAGAATTTTGCACTTTTTTTGTTAGGTTTATTCAACCCTTTTTTCTTACATATTCACCATAATTCATCAGTTGGAACACCATCAATTTTTTCATGAGCCATACCATCTTTTAGTAAAGCAGCAAGCATTTCTTTACAAGAAAGTCTGTTTTCACTGCATTTAGCGCTGTCCCGATTATCTCGGGTGCCTGCACTTCCTCGGGGTCCCCAGTCTCTGAGATCACCAAGCTGTTGTATCTTATCAATTACTTTGTCGAGGGGATTTCCCGTCTTGTTAATCAAGAGGGTCATGATGACATTTTTATACACTGGTGGGGCAGTTTTAATCAGCCTATTTCTAACGGTAACTGATAAGGTATTCTGCATCATAGCATCAGCGTCTCCTATAAAGATAGCCCGTTTCATCCCTTCTTCCTTTATTCGCTGTATGCAATCTCACAAGGTATACCACTGACGGTCAGATCCTGGCCAGTCATTTTCTGTGGGGTACTTGTGATTACACCCCTCAGTGGCTACAGATAACAAATTAGTATCTTGGGTGGTATTGCGAAATGCATCTTGCACAGAGGAATCCGAATTAGAATCTCCTGGATCCAGGGTAACTCCTGACGCTCCCTGATCGTGCGAATGCACCATCCAGAAATTAGAGACTCCCCTGGCCTCTGTTTAAACCATTCAGTTATATAATTTATTTCATGCTGACTGTAATCCTCTATCACATCCCTCCTCACTTGCTGTCCATTAGCATCTAGTTCAATTTTTCATCTCCATGCCGGTCTTACATCTGTGAATTCATCTGGGGAGCCAGCCTCATCAGAATCCGTAGAGTCCCAAATATCTCTGTCCCATTTACCGGGATCCCACTGCACACTGGCCTCTGCAATTACTGCATGCACTTTTTTTTTTTTTTTTTTTTTTTTTTTCATTTCTCTCCCCCCCCCTCTCGTCCCCTCCTTTCCTTATACTGGGCAACCCACACTGCAGCCTTTTCGGCCATGGTCTGGTAAGCATCCAGCTTATCAACAACAACTTACAATTTGATTCTGCAAATCACACATTTGTTGCTCCATGTGGGAGCGTTCTGACAACAACTGCTCTTTCTGTTGGTGCTGTTTCCGATATGCTGTTAACAGAATCCATCCCCGTCTTCCCAAACCCACAATTTCTTTTCCTTTTTCAATAGTCCATTTTTGAATACATTCTAATACTTCCAGCGGTTCAGTTTCTTTTAACCGACATTCCCGTTGTTCGCATGGTCCTCCGACCTTAGCTCACTTAAGAGCCAGCAAACTATAGGGAAGGTCTTCCCATCCAGGAATTTTGGACGGGGCTGATACTTTCTGTTTAGATTTTTAAAGTGACATTTTGTTTCAGATCCTGTCCGTGACGCCAATTTTGTTTTTGCCAGTCAACGGGGATAGCACAAAGGACACAGGCACCAAGTAAACTTATTTTTACTTAATGTCCAAAGTGACAAAGTAATGAGGAAAATATTATATTATTAATGAGGAAAATACAGTATTTCAATGGTCAGAGAGCTTTCAGCAGCCACCAGGTTGCTTGTGCACAGAGCTGTGCTTCAGCCGGCAGGCATGAGGTGGCTTTGCTCCGTTGGAGATGCCTCACTGCCAGCATGAAGAGGAGCTTCACTACCTGGAGTTTCCTCTTTCTCATTACATTTTCATAGTGCTGTGTTGCAGGGACTCCTGCCTTCACCTGTCAGGGTTGCATTTGCTATCACAAGCAGTGTGGGCTGGTGGCAAGAGACCAGCGAGGGGATTTTATCCTTTACCAGTGAGAAGCCTACCAATATAGTTAAATAGCCACAAATATGGAATCAGTCTGAATATTAAGCAAACAAAAATGAGCTGTGTTCTTGCATATGGCTAAGGTTATTTGGGAACTAGAGGTTGTTCTTTAAATGAATGTTTTAAATGGGGTTTGCATAGATGTCTAAGCATAAAGAATAAAAGGAGGGTGGGTGTCTTCATACTGAAGAGCAATGATGTATCCACACCGCTGCAGAAGCATTACTGAATTGTCAGGCTGGGTAGAAGGGAATGGCACTGGCATCTCCTTTTGGCTCTCACAAGGCAATACCTCTTGTCTAAGGCCCTATTTTGAGTACAGACTAACACCTTTGCATGTGATCCTGCTCACGCTGAAGCTGATGGGAGACTATTTATCGAGGAAAGCAGACAGCAGGGCTGGGAACCTGGGTAGATAAATTCAACTTAAAAGGGTGCAGTAAAGGGTTTTTCCCTGTTCCAGTATCAAGCACTGTAAAAGAGATCTTTCTTATCATTCGGCAGCAGACCTGAGGAAGAGTCTCATGTCACTCTCTTATTTCCTGAATCTGCAAAAGCGACACACTCTGTATTTTGGCCAGATAAGCAGCAGGGCTGCTCTGTTCCTCTGCAGATGTCATGGTGTTGTACTGATGGTTTACAGTGGGAAATCCCACCCAAAAGACAGCTTGGAGGAGGAGAAAATAAATCCTGTGATGATGCTGGTTCTTTCCCAATGAAACAAGAAGCAGGGAAATCCATCAAGCTGTTAGTCATGCATTTATTAATATATATATAAAAGACTATATTTGAGTGTGTATATATTTATATGAGAACTATATTGTACTCACACTATCTGTATAAAGCATCACCAATATTGGGCTTCAGAATAATAAAAAAAGTAACTCATGGGATATCAATGTGTATCCAGTTGAAATTGGCCCAGCAGGTGATTTTGCCAATAATTCTTGTATTTAGTTTTTATGAAAGATATTAAGATTAACGTGGCTAGCAAATAGGCTGTACTCTTTAAATGAGCCTCCTTTCTTTGTAGCCTTGTGAAGCCTAGAGGTATTTTTAATCATCCTTAAATGGTGCTTGTTAAAAAGTAGTGAAATTAAAGGGTATTTTGGGTTATAGCTCTTTCTTTAAATACATTCCTTGTAGGTTGGGAAACCTATAGTTTTTTGCACCATCATGCTCAAGCTCCAGTAATGGTCCTTGTGTGCATCATTTGTATGCAAGTTCTTAAAGCGATAGCATCTTACAAACTGGTGTAAAAAAGATAATTGATGTTTTTAGCGCTTCCTAAAATGCAGAGCACAAGCGTGCTGCAACCATTGTGCGTATGGAAGTGTGAAAATTTGCCTGAGAAATAAGTCAGAGAAAGTTTTGATTCTGACCAGTTCTTAAGTCTTTAATGCCCTGCATGTGCACCCAGGGAATTTAAACTCTTCCATAAATGCAGCGCGTATCTTCAAAAAATGCATGTGCTTAGCCTCCTATCAAAGATTAAGATCTGGAGGACCAGATCTTCAAATGTTTTGTGGCTGTGGGCAAGATCTTCCCACTTTTTTAAAAGAGTTTCAAACACATGCAATACACTTCTGAAAACCAGGAAAGCACATGGGGTTTGAATGTTGGTAGAGCAATGTCTTTGTCACAGGGTGGTGGCTGTGTTTTCAAATGAGACATTCCCTGAGCTAAACTCATTTCTGGTGTAACATTGCAAAAGTCAGTGTGGTAAACTGGTCTTCAGGACTAAGTCAGTTAAGAAATTACATGGAGGATTTTGTACCCATAAATGTATTTTGGGGGCCATATACACATTTTTTCTCCTTAGAATGGGACTGTTTATACTTCTTCTACTGTGTTTGTTTGATGGTAAGTTATTTAAAACCAAGTTGCAACAGAACTTCAATATTTGAGGCCAATTGGAAGTTAGCAACAAAAGCAGAAAACATTTTCAGAGCAGAACTATTTCTCCCATCTTCTTGAGGAGTCAGGCAGTGTTCTGTAAGCAAGGCTCTGTCTCTCAGGCTGTTTGCTCCACAAAGGTTTCCATAAACTGCAGATGTGTCCTCAGTCATCAAATGTGCATTAGTTAGTCCTGTACGCTGCTCAATATGCTGTCAGTGTTTTTAAAAAGAGTCCTTGTTTTTGAGGAAGGAAATGCAACTTTGATTTGTATTTTAGGCCCTGGACTCTAGTGCTTGGGCAAGTATGAGCAGAAATTTGAATGTAAGATGAGATTTGGAAAAAAAAAACCAACAACCCTTCCTTTAAATCCATTCAGAATCTACCATTATCAAATATATGTGAAATTACACTACCCATTCACTTTGATTTTCTTCCCCCCCTAAATTAACTACAGTCATCAGTGTGTTTCCCCAGGCAGAATTCTTCCCAGCTGATTTTATTTAAAATGCAACCTCTAGTTTCCCAATGTCTATTCAGAGATGTAATAACCTAGTCTACAAACCATTCTCCAGAATGAGGGATAGAATCCCTCTCTGTACTCCTCCCTTGAAGTACAGATGTCTCACTCTTTCCCCTGCCAAATGCTGCCTGTATGCTGAGGATTGCCGTGGGACCAAAAAATTAGGTTATCTAACAACTTCCCCCCCAAAGTAGGGCTGTAGCAGTGCTCTTGGCCAGAGCATCACCCTTGCCCAGGAGTTTCTGGGACCTGGTATTAATGTTAAGGCTTGTACCCCTGCCTGCTGTCGTGTCGCAACACAGGGGTGTTGCCTGGTGCAGTTAAATGGGTTGTTGAAGTCACTTGGATCATTGTTCTTCCTGCACCGGGACCTCTCCTTGTGCTTTTTCAGTGAGCTGTACCTTCTCCAGTGTAGCTTGTGTCAAGCTGCAGCCTGGCCCGGCAGGTCCAGGCTCGTTCTCCGCTGTGGGCACTCTGAAATCCCATTAGTGAAAGAGCAAGCTGTGTCTTCCTGCCTTAACGTCCAGGTGCTTTGTTCAAATATGGAATGCTTGGGACCAGGGTTCTGAAACATTGATAGGGGAGAAAGCACAGACTGTCTCGCTCAAGCCTTGTGCAGGCTTTACTCAGCCTCCTTGGCATGTGTGGGACATATGGGGGAAGCAGAAAGGTCAGTGTGACTGGCTTTCTGGAGGTGGGGTGGGGTTGGGAGACATCTGGCTTTTTAACAGATCGTGTAGGAGAGATTTGCTGGGATGAGATCACTCATGACTTGGCAAAAGTGATACCCAAATGCCATCATCATCTGCAGCCATTCAGACTTAAGCAGAGCATGAGGCCCGTCTACGTGCTGTGCAGGATTGTTCCTTGAATGCTCCCAGGGCTCTGCTAGCCTTGGCATGTGGCAGCAGTTTCAGCTAAAACTGTTTCATAGGGAAGAGAAAAAAACGGAGCATGCAGATAATATTTTTGAGTCTTTTATTGAGCTTCATGTGTACTGAATGGTCTCCCTTTCCCTTTTCTGGGCATTCTTCAGCGATTTTTAAAATCTAAATCTAAATCTTTCTGCTGTGGTGGTTTGATATAAAATTATCTCAGTGACCCTGGGGATCTGTGTGCGATTTCGGAGCCGTGGGAACAGGGGCTGTGTATTCATGCTGCCTCTTGCACAGCACTAAGCTCTGCAGGCAGCTCTCCCAACATGCTCATTCCACCGAGGGACGAAACAGTTTGCGCTGCCTTGATGGTAGCAGATTGATGAATTTGGCTGGAAGTTTTCTGAGCTGTGACAATCACGGGGACTGTCATGGTGGCAATGGAGGAACAAATCCCTTGGGGAGAGCGTGGGCTGCACAGGAGTATTTCTGTATCCCAAGCAGCAGGCGGTGCTTTGCGTGACGTTGCTGTGGGTCACATTGTGTAGGTTTTGGAGAAACGTAGCAATGCTACAGTAGTTGTTTTATGTAGCCTTGTTTTCTAGAAACATAAGCGATAACAGTGGGATTGCCAGCATTGACTCCTCCATATGCTGCTATGTGTTTCCTATGTTCTTTTAGGGTGAGGAGAACTTCGGAGGTTGGACCACCATGGTCTTGGTGTGAGCCACAGCACATGGGGGATGAGAGATGCCGGGGCCCTGGGAACCTCTGGCTGTGTATACATTGAATTCCCTTAATGGACAGCAGTAAGAGTAAAGCACTTTGCTTTGGCCAATGGTTGTTTTTTTTTTTCTCTCTCTTTTTTCTTCTTGACATGATTTCTTCTGCTGTGAGAAAAGATGTTGCAAACAACCCATCTGCGTTTTTGCAACACGTCCTCTATTGCTTAATTTTTTTAGTTTGTTGGTGTCGTTTTGCGTGTTTATAATATTTTCAAATGTTTGTGCCACTCTCCTCTTCCTCACACTTTTTTTCCCTAGTTGCTTTACAGAGTTTGGAAGAGCTTAAATGCTTTTCTTTTGCCTCCTTTTTCACTTGAGGAACATGAGTTCTTATCTTCTTGTGCTTTGCTGAGATTTTTTTTTCATCTTCAGTCTCTCAAAGGAAGATTCTTCACCATGTCTAAGAATTGTTTTTTTTTTTTTCTTCATTATTTTTTGTGCGTGTGATCTTTTCAGGAGTTTTCTAACAGAAATGGGGTTAAATCAGAAGTGATACTTTTAAGGTGGAGAAGTATTGCTCATCTGTTTGAAATGACTTGGTACTCATCCAGAGAGAGTGAGGAAGCGGTTAGTGATTTGAGGAATGGCCTTGGCTCAGCCAGTTGCCACTTCTTGCCTTGTTTTTCCTACATGTGAAGCCTGGCCCATGTGCTCTGGTGGGACTATCTTCTCTATGTCTCAAGGAGGGAAAACATAAAGCACAATGTTTTCGCTTTTCAATAATGAGGGAGTGTGCTCTTAATCTCTTTCTGGGGTTGCTTGTGAGAAGGGAAGAGAAAGTAAGTGCTGAAAATTTTCTTTCTTTGCTGCAGCCCACAGAAGGGGTTTCAGCCATGCCCAAGCCAGTGAGATGAAGAGGGACTGGAACCCATCCCTGGTGGTACACTGCTTGTCTGAAGGGTTGCTCACTCTTTTCCCATTAGTGTTCGGGTGCCCCTTTGGGATGGTTAAGGAGACCCTAATCTGAAGTACTCTGCTAGCCAGGGGCCATGTACGTAGAATCAGTGCTTCTTGCAAGAAGTTCCTTTATACTGACAACAAAAGGACATGGTTTTAGCATGTCTTTTTATGTTGCATCCAGTAGGTACAATAGTGGCTTGGCTCAGCTGCCACACAATAGAAATCTGGGCTTCATTTGAGTTTTCAAGGTTGCTGAAAGTGTTATTTTTATCTCCTCCCTTCCTCTCCCCTTTTCTTCTCCATAGCCATGTCAGCCCCCAGCCGGGCCTGAAAAAGAGGAAAGAAGAAAAAAGAGGGGGAAAAAAATTAAAAAAAAAAAAAAAAAGAAAGAAAAAAGCAACACAAGATCTCTTTAACATTTCCCTCCACCTGAAACTAGTCATTTTGGTTTCATGCACTTGGTCTGTCCGGAGGGGAGGATGGGGGCCGAACACCGAGCACGGCTGAACATAAGCGTTAACACACACCAAAAGGGGGGGGGAAGAATAGGGAAGGAAGGTGAAAAAAGCAGGACACCCCGCGATGTTGTGCTCGTTTCCTCCTCGTGGTGCGACTGCACAAAGAGCCGGGGGAGGGCGCTGTGGGGAGGAGGCAGGGAGGGGTTCCC